>NW_024582523.1:205457-273160 GCF_018398535.1 Haplochromis burtoni | reverse complement strand
GACCCGAGCTTGAAGGATAAACCGCCCGCAGGGGCGTGCTGGGTGTTTTTACATGGCTACATACTGAGTCGGTGGGCATTTTTGAGTGGTATTGCCACCCATCCTCTTCCAGGCCACATTGTGAAGTGCGGTGCCCCTCAGACAGGCCTCTCTGTATTTGCCTTGCTGCTGAGTTCCTCCCAGTGTCCCTCACAAATGAATGGATATTTAATGATCTGAGAGGGCCATTCAATTGAGTGGAAAATGCGCAGGGCAGCTCTGCATTCACACACACAGAGTTAAAGAGGGACAGAGTGGATTAACGCACAGGCACAGTGTTTTGTATCAAGAGTGGTACGCACAAGGTTTTAAGAATATTTTCACAATTTACCAGTACGGAAAGTCTTTCAGATGTAAATCTTTGTAGCTCCAGTTGCCTTAACTGTGCAGTCAGTTTATGAAACCTTCCTGCAGTTTTATTACAAATCCAATCTTTACCATCTGCCAATCTCAACACGTGGAGAACCAAGAGCCGCTCGTCAAAAACCAACACATGTTTCCAATCAAAAAACACATCTTTTTATGCCCCAACATTTACTTGCAGGTCGTGCAAGATATAAACAAAATGGCACCATGTGGTCACGGAGCATCCACAGCAAACAGCCGATCAAAAGAGGGCGAGTGTTTATAGGAAGTCGAAGGGATAACCAGTGAAGCTGGGGTCAGGAAACCAGACAGCCTACAGTATATGCTGCACAGACAGGAAGGAGGCTTTATAAAGCAGCACTGTAAATCACAGCAACTCATTTCACCACAGCACAGAGATAGAAGGAGCAATGGGCCACCACACTGTGTTTGCTGTTCAGATTTACTGCGTTTGCCCTCCAGATTGTCTCATCACTCAATGGTCTGTCCACGGAATAAAATTACGCCCAGTCACAGCAACATGCATCAGATTTACTGCCCTGTATATCTACCTATTATCCAGGGTGAAGAATATTGAGGTTGTTAACAATTGGATTAGGTGAATCTAAATGGGAATATCATTTTGGGGGTTTGTCGAGGCTACTTTCAGAGACAATTGCATGCCAGCTCCCCATCTTTTCATGATGCCTCATCTCCAGCGATTACACTGTTGCAGCACACAATGTTGCCCCGTGTACCCATAAACATAATGTTGCCCTCTGTGACAGAAAGGGGATTGTTTAAGTCTCTGTGATAGATAGCTGCTCCTTTAGTAAACATTGCAGCCAAGTGACGGTGTGGGCTTCATAGGGTTGTTAAGTATCAAGTTCTAAGTTAATGAGTCCCCATGGGTGGAGGAAGAGGGGTGAGATATTTTCCCGAGCTTTCTCACACACATACAAAAGCTATTCCTAATGACTGGTGTGGTCAGAGGGAGTTTTGTTATGACTGATTTCTGACTAAAGGTCAAGCTGGTATCACTCCCCAGAGAAATAGCTCCTTTACTCTGCCACTCCTTTGAAGATCTAACTGTCATATATAACTAAGTTGCACTGGGTGAATAATAACTGTATTGTTTTGGACATTTTTCTTGTGGTTATTCGTTCTCTATCTTTCAGACTGAGAATTCATGCCCAAGGTTATCGGCCCTCTGGGCATTAAGCCAAATCAAACCCAGCCTCCCCTCGGGCATTTCTTTATGTAGACCTACCTATGACTCCTCAGCACTGAATTGTTCTTTCAAACAAAAGTTTCTCTACGAGCAGAGAAAGGAATGCTGCATCCAGTCGCTCCGTTTTAATGATTAAACCCTGCTGAGAGGGTGTCAGTGCTTTAATTTCATTTTTGCTCCTCAATCGTTAACTTACATTTCTCTTACTTTTAACGCAATGTTTCATGACAGTTTAGAATTGATTAATATTTGTTATTTTATTTTCGTGTCAGCAAATCGCACTAAGTGCATTTCTAGCAGGTTATATAGTCCATTAAGAACATTCCTGTCACCCCCAGCATTTGCAAAAACAATCTCAGTTGTTAGTTCTTCCTGAGATTACAGTGATTGGTTCAAGCCAAATAACCTCTTAAAGGTGCCTTTTTGTACCTTTAAGAGGTTATTTGGAGGCTCAGCGTTTCTCTCTCGTAGCTGTGTAGTACACTATAGCAAGCAGCCAGTGAGCTTCCCCTCTCTGAGGGGAACAAAAATCCGTCTGTGCCGACACTTTTAAAGGTCACTGGGTACTATGTTATTTATTTGTCTTGTTAGAGTCTTTGTCACCTTGAGGTTGCCAGGAAGTTACTGTTCACTCCTCAGAAATAACCTGGCACTCCCTGTTAAAGCTCAAATCATTAATTTCTTTCTTTTCTTTTTTTTTAGTTTGGCTTTTCTACAGCTTACAGAACTGGCTAAAGGAGAAATTAACCAATAACTGGTTGGTTTTGGGCAGGTAAAATTATGTTTTCCTTTTTTCAGTTTTAATGTAAAAGATATGAAATTGCTATCAATCCCTAAGTCAACTCTCCAAATGCAAAACTACTGTTTTTAAAGAAGTTTAAAGATAAAATGTGTTCGGTATCTGGGGACTGAGTTAGAAATGAGTGTGTGAATTGTGGAATTGAAGCAGCTGTCATGCAGTCATTACATCCCACTGTTTCCCAGCTCTCTATCTGAAAGCTAAGCTGAAAAACAGGTGCTTCTGGACAGTAGGGAGAGTGTTCAGGGCCACGCCTTCTTCTTCAGGCTATACATTCCTATGCTACAGCACTAGAGGACCACCCTACACCCCCCACCCCAGACATGCGTAGGTCCTAAACCCCTGCTGCATTTCCTTCCCGTTACACACACAAACCAAACACAGACATGTGAATCCTGACATAAATCCCCCCACGCTCATATGAACAAATGTGAGCATATACTCTCAAATATTTACACCTACACAGACACATACCATGAACACATTTGTATACGGCACAGATGCATGGAAAACTTCAAACGCCACACTCCCACTCCCAAATGAGGATTCGGCAAAACCGCAGAAACAAGGAAGATGGAAATCTCAGGCAAACTGTTCCATATATAATCATAATGTGTGTGGTGGCCCTTAAGGGGGTTCCACCCTTTGCTTCCTCAATCTCAAGCTAAAGATCTGTCTAATAATGAGATTTCAGTTGATAAAATGGGTAAAATTCTTGCCTTCATACCAAACTGTCAGTTGTTTCTTACTGTTGTGAACATTTGTTGGGAGATATAATGGGGCGATGTGACTATGACCTCTTTATGGACTGCCCTACAGTGGTGCTGTGCTGCCTGCAACTTTTTTTCTTTAAAAACTAGGGAACAATATTCAGGCTTATGAGAATAAATGTCATATTATTAGATTACGCTCATGTTTTATTCATATTTTGTTATAAAAATAGATTACTCTGGGGCCAGACAGCAGGGGAAAAAATGGAGTTTGTTGTCTTTTGTCTCCTGCTGGTTGGACAAAAGTTCACTTTATATAGGTACACTAAGAGTGCAGAAGAAGTTGTGTCCACACTGCTATAAAGAACACATTATTTGTGTGCTTTGTGCATAAATACTCTTAGGTTTCCTGAATAGATTGTGTTCTGTCCTGCGAAAGGTCATTTGAGCCCAGCAAGAGTACTTGCTGGAGTTTAAACAGACCACAGTGTCCTCGACAGACATTACCACCGCTCGGAACATGCTGCCTTCATAGCAACTCTCAGCTCCATGGCAACAAGCAGCTCAGCCGTCACCGGGCAGCCAGGGCTCGGTGTGAGAGCGTGCTGTGTTTCATATTTAGTCAATGTTCTGCTCTGTATGTTCTGTTCTCCGGTTCAGCTAATGTGGATTAATATTCATAGAAATTCAAGATGAGGATGCCATCTAGTTATGCTTTTAAAAAATCTGTGTAATTTCAGGTTTACAAGGCAGGGGAGTACAGTACAAAGTCCTGTCAGGAAGATTAATTATTATGGGACTGTTATGGAGGATAATCATGCCCTCACATTTCTGCTCTTTCCACAGCCCTCTACAATACACAAGTCCATTTCCACTATCAGGCATTCAGATCAGAACTCCACATAGCATCCACCCCATCAGCCTTCAGCATTCTGTCAATGGAGGCCTTCATAGAGCTCAGTTTGGAGTATGTAACAAACCACAAAGCAGCAGGAAAGCTGAGCATGAAGATGCTGTAAGCATATAATCCTAACCTGATGAATTAAGTGGATGTTCTGGTGCAGAAAGACAAACATTGTAGTAATTTGAATTAGGGGAAGGGTTGAATTTAGGTTTTTGAGTGGGTTATGCACTATGGTGATGGGGGATGGGATGGTGGTTGATTTGGTAGAGAAAAAACAAAACAGGAAGCCGGCAGATAAATTGCAAATTACATTCCATGTGTGTCTTGTGGGTTAACAGTTCCAGAACAGAGACTCTAGGGGAACCAAGTGTATTTTGCTCTTTTTCCCCATGGTTCACAGAGACTGGTGTTAGCTTACATGTGGGTCAGGAGAATACATATTTAAAAGTTGGAACATTTTTTTTCTTGCTGTATGTAGGGTCTTAAAGTGAACTCCTGTTTTGTGACTAATTTAGATATTTAGATATAGTTTTTGTATTTTTTTAAACTCCCATTAATTCTATGATAAGAAACAGAGTCATAAAAGTGATTTACAGCTGGCTGTCAGCGCAATTTCACATTGCTAATACATAGAGACAGGGTTTGTCATTATCTGTCAGCTTCCCAGGGGACACTTCTCAGGTGATAAAAAGGCAGGTCTAAGAGCTAAAGGGGTTAAGGATCAGATGTTCTGCAGCCCTTTTACTATGGAATGGTATGGCACAGACCAGTCTAAAGGGGGAGGTCAGGCTGCTCATCTCTTGTTCTTTTTTCGCTTTAAGTTCCTCTCAGGACATTTGTCTTCCACTGAGTTGGAGCACACTCGTATCTGTTTAACGTCAGCGCTGTACCAGATGAGTGCCTCGATAAGGTCACAACAGGATGTTGACACTGTAGACACAGACATTTTGTGCACTCACCTGTGTAAAAGAAGAACATTCATTTGCAAGATAGTGCCCCAAATGTACCAATGCTGCTATACTACAACTGAAAAGTATAGGGTGTCTGACACATGACCTCCAACCAATTTCCAGGGCAGACTTCATGCTACACTAAAATCTGTGGAATGCAACTTAACCTGCTCGTTGCAGTTGTTCTCTTTGTTTTCCAACACACTTTTTCTTGTGTATATCCAAACAGTGATGTTGAAGACCTATGAGCAGTTGCAATGACTAAAAAACCTGCACTAAATACCTGAGACACACTTTTTTCTTTAAAAAGAGTAGATGAAATGTTTGCAATTTGCCTGTGAAAAGTGCACAGTGAACTACAACCCCCCAAGGGGCATTATTTCACTGGGGATGAAGGAGAGAGTACTTCTGGGAGAGAGCAACTCCTAAAGGATGAAGGGGGAGAGTGGGAGCTTACTCCATCAATTAGAGAAGGTCAGCTAGGCCAGGTTTTAGCCAGTGGCCAGCCAATAAAGTAGACATGATGAAAGATAGCACATTGCTGTGGAGTACAGGAAAATAGGGAGGAGATGGAGCTGCAGTTTCTTGATAAAGAAAGGAAGCAAGTACAAAAAAAACCTGAGAGGAACTGGGGTGGAGGGAGATTTGAGAGAAGGAAAGGCTGCTTTAAAAAACTCTGGCCTGTTCCATGAACTCACTAAGGAGATTAAGGGTTTAATAAACTTCCCATTGGACACCAGAAGTTTGAGCAATAGGCAGTGGAGTGAGGCAAACGATGGCTGTCACAAGAGTGCTCATGTGAGGGGCGGGCCATGTATATCATGCAACTCTTAGATTAAAAATACTCAAAATATAAGCTGAAAATACTAAAACAGAGATCATTTAGCTGGAAGAAACTCCTCTGATGGTTTCATGATGTTGATAAGCATATGGAAAAGTTAAATATCTTTTTTTTTAGAGTCTGAGCATTCAAGAGTAATCCTGATGTGTGAAATGCCTGATTCAAATTAGCTGTCTGCTACGAGCGGAAATCCTTTCATATTGAGTTTTGTTTCCTTTTCTTTTAAAGCAAACCATTCGCCACTGCAGCAGTGTGTGTGTGTGTGTGTGTGTGTGTGGTAACAAAAATAGCAGACATTTCGGTACGGTGCCATTTAAGATGCAATCCTTAAATCAAAAGCTACTTACGTTCGTAGCTTTTGTTTAGTGTTCACAAGTCTTCCTCTGTAGAGTGACTTGCTGATTCTGTCAGCCAGCAGAGCGATAGAGGGCAGGAACAGGAGGTTTATAAGAGTGACAAGTAGTTATAGTGACAGACGAGGTTTTCACACCATTAACCACAGTTACAGAATGTCTGCTAGAGGTCCAAATATATATTGATACCAAAGCTGGTACTGGTATCGGATCAATATTAGTGTGATAGGATACTTTATTTCTCTTCCCCAAGTTCAGTATTCACCCCACTGCACTGATTTATTTAAATAATTTTCTTGGAAATGAAAAAATATACCTCAAACGTGCACAATGAAAAAATCCTATACAGCCTATAGCACATTTAAACAACAGAAGTTGACATAAAGTGCTTTAGAGATAGGCACGTCTACATTTCAGGTCTCCTAAAAAAATTAGCTTCAAATTACATTAAAAGAGACGAAAAGCTGAAAGGTGTGTTTTGTTGTATCAACTAATTATTGTGGAAAATGAAAATCGCACCGATCACGCGGTCATTAAAATGTGTAGAGGATTTCCAAATTGATGATACATTTCATAAATCATAGCACACTGCTTCTCCCTGCATAAGCTGCCTTTACAAGTATCGGTATTGGTATCAACAAAACGGTCCATGTATTTACTTGGTTTCGGATTGATATTAAAATTCGCTGTATCGCACACCACTAGAGTCTGCAGCTCCCTGTAGTTAATGCACTTGCTTCTGAAGGATGTCGAGATCTGACAGGAAGGGAGGGACACCGCTAGGGGCAGGGCAGCGGAGCGAGCATGAGGCGCCGACACCTAGGCAGTGACTTTGCACAGTTAATGGGCAGGTCTCTGCGAAGCAGCAGCCTACCTGTCGGAGCTCATTGCGGCAGAGTTGCCAGAGTAGACCCCATGCTCGTTCGCTGATCGTGGACCTGCGAGAGCTGAGTGCACCTAACAAGGGAGAAAACAACGGAAACATGTCTGAAAGACTTTTACTCTGCGCTGTTTTGGCCGTGTGCCACTGGACGCAAACTTGCACTGGATTTAATATAGATGAACGGTTTCCTGTGATCAAAGAGGGGAAAACCAGGGGGAGCTTGTTTGGGTTCTCTGTAGCTTTGCATGAGCAGACGGTGGGCTCCAGACAGTATCTGTAAGTATAGTCGGATAATGCATTTTTCAGAAATTGCTTTATATTTTCTTTTTCTTTTTTTTAATTTAGAGGTAATATGTCGGCAGGCAAACAGTCGTGGTAAAGCAACACTTTCTGTTCACCTCGTACTGTGCACGGTTAACTGCGCAAAAGTAGGATACGACGCTTTATTGTCACCTGTCGAGCGTTTCTGTGCTCCACTTACATACTACCTGTGAGAGAAACAACTTGCTGGCGACCACGTCTGCAGATTTAGTTAGACCAAACCAGGCATTTGTTCTAGTACAGTGAGAATATAAGACAGGTGCTCTACGCTCTTTGGAAGTAATTCGACGAAGTTCGTACCCGGCGGCGTTGTAAATCTTTGCCGTGCACTGTCAACGTGTAGAAAACGTGTCTCATAACACGTCCGGTGACCTGTTTTGAAAGCAAAACTGTTTTTTTTTTTTTTTTACACGATCACCATATTACATGACTTTTACACAAATTTGTTTTATCTCACTGTCAGTTTTTTTTCTTACTTGCTCGGTTTGTCTTTTTTTATTCATTATTGCAACAATAATGAACGAAACTGAAAATCGCATTGTTTAAAGTGAATAGATGAGATTTATTTTTAATAGTTTCTGCTGCTGGTCCAGCTGTTGGCACACTCACAAACACACTTGTTTTTAACCAGAATTCACAGTTCTCTGAACACAGATAAATCCTGGTTTGTAAACCACGTGTATGCTTCTAGTTTGGAAGCCAGTCCTGGTACAATAAGAGCATTTTTATCGTGATGTGCATTTCAGTGCATTGTGATTGAACTTTCAGTCATGATGTGGGTGGCTGTATTATATTCAGTTATTAAATATTTGTAAAGTAAACATTTGCACATCTACTCAATCTGTATTTGGAATTTGGGTGGAACTATTGTTGCCGCTATCGGCTAGAGAGAACTTGGGGTTGTTTCCTATTAAAGCTTTTACTGGCCCGTAACACTTCACAGCTTAACACCTGTGTGGAGCACTTGCAAGGATTTACATAGGAAGTGACTGCTTTTGTATCTGTTGATGTTCAGGGATGTCGCGTCTTTGCTGTCTTCGTGGCATATCTAATGAGAGCTCCTCAAACTGTGTTACTGTGCAGTATAGGATTTCACTCGGTCAATTAGAGCAGCCCCTTCATCCATCCGCTTCCATGATCACACAGCATGTTTGTAATGTGCTGTTATCAGTGTCGTTCTGCTTTGAAGAGTAAAGCATGAAGAAACGTTTCAGATCAGAGCCCACTTCCTCTGTGCTCTCATCAGTGAAGTTAGATATAAGGTTTATTTCTCATTGCAAGTCATGCAATGACAGATTAGATTAGAAGACCAAACTCACTCTCATGTCTGAGCTGTAAGTATAAACCTAGATGGTTCTGCATAAAACTGGAAAGGGGAAGAAATATATGTCTGCATGAATTACCTGAATAACATACTCCTGTACTGCCAAGCTTAAGTCCATATGTGCTGGTTATTGGCCAGTGTTAGCTATGCTGCTAGCTCTGTTTAACCCATAAAAACTAACGTTACTGCAATATTAATATAATTGTAGCCTAAATCTCACACTGAAAATACGTCTTCTGCTTAAAGATTCACATCACACAGCAGGGCATGTCATGTTGTGGGCATGCAGTGTAGCACACATCTGCAGGGAAAAACACAATGCTGTTGATGTCACCTATTTCATCTTACGAGACATAAGTGAAACCCGCTTTGATATGTGGTTTGGAAATAGTGGCGCTCACAAAACAATAGTTGGCCGAGTCAATAGGCGATAAGAGTGCATGACTCTGTAAAGACATAACAGTGTGCTGGTGTCTGCAATGTCTTAGAGGAAGGGATTTTAAAATAAGTTTCTTTTGTGGTTGCACATCTGTCTCAATGAACCCCACAGCTTTTAGCGACATATTTTCTCTGGCTGGAACTGCAGTGTGAATATCTGAAAAACACCAAGACGTATGCACCAGTCATGACATGTACAGAGAAGAACACTGTTCTTTGTTGTCCTTGTGAGTCAGAGTTCAGGATACCAGTCGAGTCAAATGGCTTCCACTCCCATTTCTGGAATAAAGAGTTTGTTTGTTGTTGTTGTTTTTAATTGAAACCTTCTAAGATGCAGGTTATTATCCAGTTACACTAAATGGTTGCTGAGCTGAATTTTAACAATATATTTTGAATATGGGTTGCACATCCAATTAGTAGATCAGCATTGCTTCTTGTTGGGGATGGGCTTTACCCAAATAATCCAAGAACTACCTGAGGCCAATTTGTACCAACTATTCACCTCCCCACTCCCCCTATCTTTTTGGATCACCCATTTAAGGTCTCAGAGAGATTTTTTTTTCCCCGAGAAGGTCTTTTTTTTTTTTTCTCTGTTGTTTCAGGGAAGGGGGGGAAACAGGGCAGTCAGCTGGCCACCTATTGGCTCTTCCAGTCCCCTGACCTTATGGTATTTTAGGAATGTATTACTCTTCTCTGCACAGTTACAACCTGCCAGGTTTCAGGTTGAGACAAGACAGGAGGGAGAATGATTATCCAAGAGAGAATACACATAAAAACTCCAAATATTTGACTCAAACTGATCCAAAAACTGCTTCATTTTACAGATGAAAGCTGAAAAAATAACACATTCTTTTGACTGATGAATACGCCAGAGTTGACGTGGCTGGGATCGAGGATCATCCCTGTCTGACTGCAGCAGCCAGAGGCTATGAAAGTCAACGATTTAATTTGACGGGGCCTTCCCCTTTCTGCTGCGAGGTGAAAATTAAACTGGTCCACCCACTGTACACACATCTGATGTTCAGTTAGAACATGCACAGGAACATACGTCACCTTTCGTCATATGTTTCGATAGAAGTAAACTTTTCTGGCAAACCCTTTTTCTCAAAGCACCCCGGTGATTTTACTTTTTCAATCTTTTATCACAGCTTTTTGTGTCGTTTACGTGCTCCAGTACAGTATTGTGCAATGGGTTGTAAGCTCTGTAAGGGCCTTATACAGTCAATAGAACTGTTCACTGGACTGATCAGTGATAAAAGTCTGTGGGCCGTAAACGTGACTGTAATCCAACATTCCTGCTAAAACATATGTGATAGTGGTCTTTGTCATTGAACGAGGTCTATCAAAGGGCTAGTGTCATGCCTCGATGCAACACTTTCATGTCTATCCCATGCAAGCCAGTAGGTTTTACACTGACACAGAATCTTTTTCAAATAGAAGATCAAATAGAAATTTGGAGTAAAAAGTAGGTTAAAATGGGGTTAAAGTGATTTTATGCTGAGCGACTGCTGTCGGTATAAAATCCCTTTACCATGGTTACGGGCCCTGATCTTAATGCAGTTATTCGCTGTATCCAATCAGCTGGTAATGACATGAGTTGCATTCTGTGTAGCAGCACAAAAACGGCTTCTAAAAACATGTTGAAATGGATCCCAGCACGGCTCGGGGTTCCTGCTAATCTCCACAGAGCAGATTGGTTATGGTGGCGCTTTCATTAGAAATACCTGCAGTGAGGACTGTTTTTATCTTAACAAAAGTGTAAGAGATCCCCTCCCTCTTTCCTCCCCCGGTTGCATAAATGCCCTCAGCTGCACAGAAAAGAAGCTAGCCTCCAGGCTACTGGGAGCTACCTGTAGCTTGAAAAACCCATATGCTCCAGTACCTCTCTGTCTTCATGCCATTTTTCACCTTTGAAGAGAGAAATGATCCACAAGTATTGGATTACACTTGGTATTTTTTTTAGGAAGTGTGCGTGTGCTGCAACTTGTTGTGCGTCCGTAAAATACAAATAAGTGCTCGTATAAATATAGGATGTTCCAACGCTTATTACTGATAAAAGGCTAAATAAATACATGTATGAAATGAATATGTAAACAAAGAGAGATAAAAAAAATCTGGCGTTGGAAAATTTCCAGGCATTAGCAGGTAAAGGCAGATGTTTCATGCACACCTGCACTTCTTTTATATAAGCTGAGTAATATCTGAGAGAAACTTGGCACTGAACATGCACGCCAACATGGGTTGCTGTCAGCTCTGTTACAGCTGTGTGGCTGACTGTCCATCTGTGTCTCCCACAGCTACTTCTCTTCTTTTACATACAGCAATGGACAACATTTTAATAGTAATACTGTTACTAATACTGTGAGCCTCTTCTGATTTCTGGCTTCATGGTTCACTGCTGAGGTATGGCATCACTGAGAAGCATGTGGTCAGGTTTAGTCCAGCGGTATGTGTATTCCTGTTTACATGTATACATTTGTATGTACACCGTTCAGGCATAACGTTATGACCCCTGCTTCATATTGTGTTGGTGCCAAAACAGCCCTGACCTATCAAGTTGTGGACTCCACTTGACTCCTCAAGGTGTAGTGTGGTATCTGGCACCAAGATGTTAGCAGCAGTTTTGCAAGGTGTCCAGCACATCCCACAGATGGGTGATTGGATTGATATCTGGGGAATTTGAAGGCCAAGTCAACACTTTAAACTCATTGTTGTGCTACTCAAACCATTTCTGAACCATTTTTGCTTTGAGGCCTGCTGAAGAGGCCACAGCCTTCACAGGATTCAGTTTCCATGAAAGGTTGTACATGGTCTACAACAATGCTTAGGTATTATTGTAGACCATGGGGTGGCTTTTGGACATTGGAGTGTGAATGTGTGTGAATGTTAAATAGAAAGCACTTAGAGCATAGAAAAAAGGGCTGGGTGAATGAGGTAAGTTGTGTGAAGCACTTTGAGTGCTTTGATAGGATGGAACAGCACTATATAAGAACCAGTCCATTTAGATGGAACATGCCAAGGATGTTACATTGCCCAAAGCATCACACTGCTTTGGGCAAGCCTGCTCTGTTAGCTTGTTTCTTCCCATAGTGCAACCTGGTGCCAGGTGTTATACAGTTAAGCGATGCGCACAAACCCGGTCATCCAATTGATGTAAAAGAAAATGTGATGCATAAGACCAGGTCACTGGACCATTACTGTGTGTTGCAGTTCTCTTGCTTGCGTGCCCATTGTTGGTGCTTTTGGTGGTGGACAGGAGTCAGCATAGGCACCCTGACTGGTCTGTGACTATGCAGCCCTATACACAACAAACCGTGATGCACTTTTTGAATCAATCTGAGCTACTGTAGCTCATCTGTTGGATCAGACAACACAGGCCAGGCTCTTCAAAATTTGGCACTTGTCAAACTCACTCAAATCCCCACGTTTGTCCATTTTTCCTGCTTTTAACACATTTCTATTTAAGGACAAAATGTTCAGTTAATCTCTAATATATCTTACCTACTGACGGATACTATGATGAAGAGAAGATCAGTTATTTACCTTTAACTGTCGGTGGTCACAATGTTTTGCCTGATCAGTATATTTCTCTGTCAGTTATGTGTGTGTGTGTGTGGACGGGTATTAACATCTTCATGGGGACCAAAAATTGGTAGTTTACTATACTTGTGGGGACAAACACAAGTATAGGACAAACAGTTTGAAAGCATTTTTGAGACTCAAAATGTGGTTTTAGTGTCAGGGTTACAATTAGGTTATGGTTAGGTTTAGGGTAAGGGTCACGGTTGGGCATTCATTTTTGATGGTTAGGGTTAGGGTAAGGGCTAGGGAAAGCATTATGTCAAGAGATGTCCCCACAAGGATATAAATACGTGTGTGTGTGTGTGTGTGTGTGTGTGTGTGTGTGTGTGTGTGTGTGTGTGTGTGTGTGTGTGTGTTGTTGTGTGTGTGTGTGCAAGGGGGGCTACACCCTGCAGCAGTACTTGACGATATTATTCATCCAGTGACAGGAGACAAACCTGCAACCACAAGCTGAACTTTCTTTGCCCGCTTCAGACTAGGTTTCACTTGTTGCCAATAAAAAGTGAATTTCTTTATCATCAAGGGGATGTCCTGCCATGTTTAATTTGTCGAGCTGCCTCTAAATTAGTTTGGTCTCCTGTTACTGTTTCACCAAAGACAGATGGTGGTTTTCAAACAGGATGTTTGTCCAGCTGAGATACCCTGTTAGTGTGGGTGCCTGTCTACAGGTGCGGAGTCCTTTCTTTTTTCTTTATTCAACTGTATGACATTGTTGTATCTCCTCTTTCGTCTGCATTTAATTTCCACTAAAAAAGTACCCTGGTGAAAAAAAGAGAACAAAGTTTATCAGCAGTCTGCTATGTGTGAAAGTGGTTTGTAGTGCATTCCTACATTTCTCCCTTTTGTATAAACATTTAAATGCACTAACAGTGATGCTTGTCATTATAGAGAGACATTTAATCTTAGTCTAGTCCATATTGCAAGAATGTAAATCTTTAAAGTAGATAATTTGACATTATGATAGTTGTAAGGCTTAGGCTTTTGTAGTTTGCTGTTATTGTTCATGCTGGCATGTTAATATATATATATATATCCAAATTGCCCTGCCCTGACATAAATATATGAAAATCCTGAGATGCAAAGTGAAGGTGAGTCTGTGTGAGCCATGTTTTCTACTTCATGCACACTCTTTCATCACTGTTTGACCAGAGATGAGTCATCGACTTTGTTCTGTAAATGCAGGCAAATGTTCTTTAAGTGTGTTAAGAACTAGGCGTGCTTACTGTGAATGATATGAAAGCGAAGTGTGTGCTCATGTAGTTTCTTTGTTTCCTGAAAGTACAGTGACCTGGATTCATCACAGCTACTCATTGTTTGAGTAATTACTCAAAGAAGTAATTTATTACACATTTATTCGTTTCCTAAGGCATTAAATTACTCGATGAAGAAAGTCTTTCAGCATGAATGTTGAAAAGACTGAAATGCTTTGTTTTATAATTAGCACTGACTATAAAGTATAGGCTAAATTATGTGCATATACTGGCACAGCTCAGTAGACACAGGTACAGGTAGGAATAAAGGCTGCACGCTGATTGGCTGTGGCAGGAGCCGCTCACATTCCACTTCCCTCTGACTCTGGGTTTCTTCTCTACCTTTGTGTTAGAATGCTGAATTTGCAAGTGCTGTGTGTTTTTGGCAGTGGATAATTATTTCAGGCCTTTGTGAAGTCTGCACTTTAAAGTAACGTTCCCAATGGGCTGATGGGCTTCCTATGTTGCACTGTGTGTTTTCTACTTCACTCTCCATGTGTTTGATTGTTGGGTTTTGTTTTTTCATGTGAAGGGCCATTTAAATTTTTATATAGTTGTCTGAGGGCCACACTATTATGAACACATACCGAGGGATGCAAAAACGAAAGACCAACAAAAAGGTCTATAGCTACTGTGTTACTTAGCCCCATTAGATTTCAACTTCATGGCTATAAATTGCACTCACCACAAAACCTGCACACGTAATATTCTCGCTGTCAGTCTGTTGTTGTGTGAAAGATGCTTTTTGAGCACTCAAACTCAAAAAGATGAAGATTCATTTTGAGTTACGAGTGCATTTCTCCTCTCTACTCATCAAGTTTAGCATGTTTCAAACTGTAGCAGCGCTCAACCTTTGCCCTTTTCATTATTGCCAGCACCTCACCACAAAGGAAGCACACTGGCTTGCCTTTCACAAAAAAGAAAAAATAATTTGTTCATTTTTCCTGGAATATGCGGCATTCTGCATTCACCTTCATTTTCTTGAAAGCTGCCATGATTCATCCCTTGTCATCTTTGTCAGTCAGGTTATGACGTGCTGTATGTATCACAGATGATGTGCTTCTACAAGTCAAGTGTGCAGCAGCTGGGATAAGAATTAGAACCTCCAAGTCATCAGCCAGAAAAGGGTGGAGTGCCCACTCTCGGTTGGGAAGGAATTGCTGCCCCAAGTGGAGGATTTTTCAGGGTTTTTGTTCATGACTGGTGGGAGAGGTGGATCAGAGATTCTCATCGTCTACTGAAGTCATTATGTCATTAGAAAATCATAAAAAGATCTCACGTCTAGTCTCTTCTCATTGTTAGGCTTAATTCAGTCTGCAAACTGAGTCACTATTTAGCATGATCTGTATTTATTTTCTTCTTTAGTAGAAGTGGCAGTGTTTTCTTGAAAAACAATGAGGATGCAGTAGATGAGACCATGCAGGTTTTTTTGTATATATGTGTGTCTGATGTTGTGTTTTTAAGATAAAGGGTGAGGATTAATAATATTTTATTGCATTTTTCTTTGCTTGTGCATTTTGGGTAATTTAGTGACCCACCTTGTGTTGCAGTTAGAGTGAGACAGTGTGGTGTCACCATACTGTACCCCGATCCACAGACAGCACTGGTGTGAAAAATGGCTGTGCTGGTCCAGGTCAACAGTAACATATTTCATAAAACTACTGTTTTGCTGTGGCTACTGTATAATTTTACGTACAATAATATTATGAAATAGTATAATCTTTACCTGGTGTCATGACAATTGAAATGGACTGGTTCTTATATAGTGCTTTTCTACTCTGAGCACTCACTCACACCCATTCACAAAAGCAGTTCTTTCTTTTCTTTGGAAGTGCTTCTACTCTAACATTTACGCACATTCAACTTGGGGTTAGTATCTTGCCCGAGGATTTTTGGCAAGCAGACTGGTGACTGAGCTACAAGCACCCCATAGCTTCTCTTTTTTTTTTTAGCTAATTTCAGTTTGCTGTGCAAAATCAGTATCACTTATGCAAACTTGACATGTCATCGGTGGCACATGGTTTACTTTTAATATTATTAAAAGGGCTGCGTTCAAATCCTGTGACAGACAGGTTGCCTTAAGCTATATCCGGAGGGCAATCAATCACGCATGTTACAGGCAGCTGTAACACCACAGCATACACTCTGCAGGCACAATTTATTAAACAGCAGGCTTGAGGCAGAAAGTTTCCCACTTTGCTTTGTGTCGCTCACCTTTCCTTCCGCCATCTGAATCTCTTTGTGATGGTTTCTCTCCCTCACCCACTTTTAAATGTTTCCTGTTCTTCACATATAAGATAAAGGCCTTTAAGGGGGAAAAAAATACAAATTTGCCCGTTAAACACCTGTATCCCATGTCTCATAACGGCTCCAACTTGATCGACGTGAAGATGTGTGTATTCTTAATGAGACGCCAGTTTGACTGTAAACGTGACTAACTCGCGCTTTGTCTCGTCTTGATAATCTCTCAAAATCCTGTGAGTTGGAAAGGAAATGTCATCCCAAAAAGGGTTTAATTAAGTTGGATTTCCTGGTTTCACTGTTGTTGGTGTTATCTTAGCAGCAAATAGACATGTGGGGGGTAAAGATTATAGGTGAGCGTGGCTTAATTTTAATTAACTGCAAGAGAAGTTGTTTGTGTTGACTCTGACATTTGCTTACAATCAGCCCTTTCGCTCTTTCCCTTGCAGCTCCCCTCATTTGTTGAGAGACTTTTCCCACTATCTGTTCTTGCTCAAGTCAGAGGCTTTTCTGAGGCAGTGCCGGCTAACATGACTAGATAAATGAACCACTGTTTGTTTAACTTAATGGCTGACACAAATATACAGTAACAGTTTTGAAACTAATTAAAACGTACAGCTCTGCTACCACTTCCAACATAAATGAAGACAGAAAACTAAACAGCAGTGGTGTTTGCAGGGTTACTGAAGTTGGACTACCTGGTATATAATGTTGTGCTACGTGATTGCTAGCGACACAGCTATGTTAGCATAACATTAGCACAGTGAAGCTGGAGGATGAACGCCAACTTTTTTTCCACTCATTAAAAGTTAACGTGACGGATTCTGGTGGTTAGAGACAAATGCAATCGCATAGCGGGATGCTATACAGGGGCCAAACTTCAGTCAGGAGAACAACTGAGATTATTCATCCACAATACGAGGTTAGTTATTAATATACTGCAACAACATGGGAGCAGCTGCGAGAGAATTCAGCATTAATGAATCAATGTTACGGAAGTGGAGGAAGCGCAGTTTTTGTCTTTCCCCATATTTCAAAAGTGCTTCATCTCTTTGCTATGACTGTCACCCGCCATAATTTGCAGATGATAATGGTTTTAGCCGCTGCGATGCTTTCGACCAAAACAGGCGCAGCTTGATGACATCATCAACATGCGCTATCGCGATAGAGCGATATAGTCAAAATCTCTATCGTTGGCCAAATTTATATAGTTTCTATCGTATATCGTTTATATCGCCCACTAGTGATGGGATTTCCGGCTCTTTTTAGAGAACCGGCTCTTTTTAGTGAGCCGAGCCGAGCCGTTCACGTCAAAGACCCGGCTCTAAGAGCCATTTCGTTCGCGACCGACACATCACTATCGCCCACCCCTAGCTGGGTGCAAACAGTAAATGTTTGGTTTAGCCAGCCTTTTGGATGACTTCTTAGACAGAAGGGGCAAATTGCAACATGTCCTGGAGTTGGAATGCAGCTGCCTGCTTCTCCCTTTCCATTTAGCCGAGCCTTTGACAGCCTGTTTATGAGGAGGTGATGAGCATGAAAGGCGATAAGGAGGAGAGCACACAGCTAGGACAGGACGGGATATGACGTGCGAGTCACCTCGTTGTTAATCAGTTGTACGCCAAGTTTATGAGGGTTACATATGCAACAGAGAAATGTGGGTTCATCAAAAACAAAAAAAAAAGATCTGCTTTTAATGAAAAAGTTGACATTTTCTTGCAAGTTGTTCACTCAAGATCAGGAATGTGAAGGACGGGCTAGTAATGATGTTTAGTCTATGGTTCTGTGCTGCATTACTTGAAAAAGTGAAAACCTTCAGTTATTATTGTCCTCCATGCATCCATGATCAAGAGGATATCAAGGTCATTTTTCAAGCGAAACTTTGGAATTTTGGAAATTAAGCTCATTCTTTTTTTTCTTTTTCTTTTTTTTGCCAAAAGTAGCTACTCTTATGTGTTTACATTAAAAATTAACAGTGGCAGTCTGATTGTTGGGAGCACTGGGACATTTCTCAGTGGGATTAGGGTCATTATGGCCTGTCAGAAACAATCAAACATGCCCAGTAATACATTAACAAGCAGGAGTTGACATGTAGGGGCCAAATATGAACATAAATGCACGCGTCAAGCTTCTCTTGGCAGGACATTCATCTCCCTGATTCTCTACCGCAGGATTTAACTCGATCAAAAAATTATAAAAAAAAGACTAAAAAGAAAAGTTGCTAAAAGATGCTAAAACTAGAGCCTGTCTAATTCATCTGTAGTATATAACTACGCATAAATGTTGCTAGGGAGATCCGTTTATGTGTCATGTCCCTGAAAACAGGGACATGACACATGTACCTGCTTTCAGGGACATGAAAGCAGGGACATGATATATTAGTCAATATATCAAAATTATGAGCATGTATCGGTATCATCTCAAAAATCTTCTAGCAGTCAAACTAAAGCTAAAACATAGATATTATTTATTACTGTGACTTGTGCAGCGTTTTAGACTGGTTGACTATAAAGATAGCCCTTTGAACCTTTGAGCTAACCCTGTGTCTCATTTATTTTTAAAAACAGGGGTAGGTTCATTGTGTCGTGTGTCTGGTACAATTTTTTGTTTATGTAGTCCTATACACAACATCGCATACACTGGAAGCTATGGAGAAAGGCGTTTTGGTAAACCTTTTGTATTTTGCAATCTGCAACACTTTTCTCTAATGACAAATAGCCTAATATATGATATATATTATCCTCCAGTATTGACAATAAATGATATTTAAAAAAATATTTATTGATTGTTCATATTTGCCTGACACGTGGAATTCTCATCTAACATTTGTCAGTTAGCCGAATTGTCAACCTGTTCTTAAATGTTCATGTAGCACGTACATGGACCTAAGGTAGCTGATAACCCGTCTTGTGTTAGATGTGATGGTATCACACAGCTTTGTTAAATTTCAACAACAAACACCGATGACCCACATGGCACCACTGAGATAGTAAGATGATGACAGTATTTTTTTTTTCTAGTTTTCTGCAATCAGCAGCCTGCTAGCCAAGATCTTCAAATGCCCTAAAGCATGCATGATTAATACTGGACTTTGTACCCTACCTTGCTTCCTCATGATTTCTATTCAGAGTGAGAAAAGTTCAAACTGCTATCTGTGTGTCAAGTTTGCCCAGTCTCTGGCTTGACGCCGTTCCCTTTATGAGTGCTTTGGATAAAGCTCCCATGAGGCCTTGTGTGGCTTTACAATAATATCTGAGTTAGTGTTTTGGGACACTGTGTCCTGCGGCTCAAAAACACAACAGCTTTACACGCCCGCTTCTCATCGGCTTAGTTAATCTGTAGTGTAAGACCACACACACACACACACACACACACACACACACACACACACACACACACACACACACACACACACACACACAGATATCTACACCGATAAACAAAAGAATGTCAACGCCACACTGAATGGGACTCCTCTCCATGTTTCTGTTAGGTCCATCCACCACTACAAACCTCTGTGGTATCTTGTATCTTATTTACTGTCCACATTACTGAATAATTACCACACCCAAGGTCTCCTCTGACAGTTTAACCTGGAAACTGTTGGCCCTCAGCAGCCGTCTTGTCTTTTTGTGGTTGTCGTCATACTGAGAAGTGGTTGTGCTGGTGCCGGTGCTGTTATACTGCATTCATAAAACGAAAGGGATGATGTCTCAACTTACCTATAAACATATCTGATTAATGTCAAGGAATTAGCTATGTGTGCCACAGCGTCTGATCTGAGGTCAGTGTTTTGTCAGCTTATGTGCCACAATTCATATACTTTTTAGAGTAATTTGATCTAAAATCAGTGGAAGTCGGGACATGTGACTAATTTACATGTCTGACTCTCTGCAGGCTTAGGTGAGACATCAAAGAGACAATAATTTTGTCTATGCTCTTAGGCCTGCAGTCAGATTAAGATTGTAAATGTTTATAGGGGCATGTTAATGTCGATATCACTGTGAATGTGTGTATATATGTAGACGACTGTGGTGGAGTGGTGGAGCCTGGTACATGGGCTCACTGTGTTTAAACAGATTGAAAAACCACGAAACCTGTGAGCAGTGTTTAATCAGGTATGACTAACCAAGAGCAAGTGCTAACAGACCCTGTTCAGTGATTTCCCGCTTTGTCTTCAGACCTCCAGTTTTTAGCATAGCACAGCCTTTTGCTGTGATTCATCTTTCAGGAGAAATGATCTCTCCCCAAGTTGGAGTAATCCCAGGCTGACTCGTGGGAGAAAGTGGGATTTGAAAGCACAGTGATTTTACTGTGAAGACTTATTTTTAACTTTACATTTGGGACCTTTATTTATTCTAACTTGTCAGTGTGAATAAGAGAGTAAGCTGGATTCCCACTATACTCGCAGTTAGGTCAACAATCGTGAACATCTTGACTTACTTATTTTTCTATTTCTACTCTTTCCCACAATACTGATAACTCATTGTCAGCACTGACAGCACTGAAATCATTTTCAGGACGCTAAAATGAGAAGAATGACATGCTTGTGTTACCCACTTTGACCAAAGCACTGAGTGCTTTTATTTCATGCGTATGTCACTCGCTCACATATTGTAAACTAGCTTGTCCACACCTTTCGCCCACAAAGTGGAGCTAATAAATCTTCTGCTGTCGGTAAATGGTGTGTTCCTGCACAGAGCCTCAGAGAGCAGTAATCTCTTTACTTCAAAGCTCTGTGGTGTGGTAAGAGGTGCAGATGCAGGGAGTGTCTCGATGAGTGGACAAAAAGAGCCAAGAAGCAAATTTCTCTCTATATATGTGTGTGTGCGTGCATGGGGGTGTGTGCGTGTGTGTGTACGCTGCCCAAGCTTGTCACAGGTCATGGTCCGACTGCTTCACTCTTTCTTTTCTTGTGAAATGAGTCTGCTTTTTTGTGTGTGTTTAGACCCTGAATCTTAACATCCCAGGTCACGTCACACACTCTAAGTGGGTAAATGCTGTGCATAAAAGTTGTGCCTTTAATCACAATCAGAATACTTTCATAATCCTTAAGGAAATAATGTGAGTTACAGTTCCTCCAAGACAACAACAGTAACAGACTGAACTAGTTAAATAATACAATATGTTAGAACATTTAGAAAAATAATAAATAGCTGTAATATATACAAATAGCTAAATTTCAAGAGGTGAAATATAAATGATTGACTTGCTAAGCTGCATGGTGTGCTTTTTTTGTGTCTCGAAGGTTATCTGATAAACCGTTGCTGATAGTGTCATAGCTTTGTCTAACACTGTGCCACACTTCCATTGTGATTTCAAACATTGTTTGTCTCTTTCTTTCTGTTTTTCTCTCTTTGTTTTTTCTGTGTTTTTGTTCTTTCTGTGTTCCTCTGTGCCTTTGTAGGCTTCTTATAGGTGCGCCCAAAGAAAAAGCACAATCTCTACCGAAAGTCAATGAAACAGGCGCCGTCTACTTCTGTCCCATTACCACCGACACCACTGACTGCTCCAGAATGGACCTGGTTACCTCGAGTAAGATCACTGCGAAGCACTGATGTGATGAAGGGAATGCATGGTTGCAGTGTTGTAGCTGTTTCTGAACTGTTCCATTAAGAGATTTTAGCGAGCTCGAGGGGGGTTTCCTTTAAAATACATCTATATATGTAAGGAAAATAATGATGAGATTGAACACCATTCTTCTTAAAGATGTTCACTTATTTGGTATTCTGATGATCGATGGTGAGTGAGAGCGCTTTTGAACATTTCTGAAGATTTTCATATTCAGTGCACCAGCAAGGAGCCATCTTTCACAATACTTTAAAAGCACCTCAACTGAGTTTGTATAGCACTTCCATAGATTTGATGCAAACATAACAGATGGTGGTGCAAAATGAAACAGCAAACGCAGAGATCTCCAACAGAAGCAAATTTTAAAAAAAACCCAGACTGCATGTTGTACGTACATTTTTTAAAACCCTCCTTCCTCACTTAGCACACTGTTCAGAACCAGTTTGGGTTTAAACTAAAATTTAGGAATCGCTCATATGATTGAGACGTTCAACAACGCTTACTTCACACTGCCATAGGAGACTCACAGCTCAGCTCTATTTAGGATTGTACTCCCTGAGTGAACTTCACGTGTTAAAACTGGTTTTCCCCTGCGCAGGGCCTCAAAAGGATGTAACTAATGTGAGGAACAAAAAATAATAACCTTTAAATGAACACTAGCTAGCTTCCTCATTTTACAGTAAATACTACAGAACTGTGTCAGATCATTTCAGTAAAATCATCAAGCATCCTTTGGAGCATTTGGAATTATTTTGTCCACCTTTACATGAACAGACTGTTATTAAATGTTAGACCCCACCCCCTCCCATCCAAACCTAGGGGCAAATGGTATAATAAGAGGATTCTGAATCACTTTTCATGTTGAGGTTAGAATGAGTGCTGCTGCAGTCTCAGCACATTTTTGTGGTTAATATTTGTCAGGGCATGATCCAGGCTGCATGAAGGTTTGCATTTACAGTTTGAGTAGGTGTTCTGATGACTGTGATCACCATAGCCATGCTGAATGTTTCTTTTAATGTAATAAATAGTCTGGAATGGTTGATTTTGTACTGCATGCTGGTTTGATTTGATTAGTGTATGATGGCAAATAGAAATCTGGTTGTAAACGGTCTATTGAAATAAAAGAACAAGAAGTAAAACAGGGAACATTATAAAGCAGAAAAAAAGGTAATTACTCTGTATGTAATGACCTTCCTGTCAGCACCAGCCTGATGACAAATTAAAACAGTTGCTTTAATAATTGACCTACCTCCTTATGACGCATCCACAGCAACTACCTCTGAGATTGTGGAGGGCATGTGGTTGGGTGTGACAGTGTCCAGTCAGAAGGGCCAGCCAGATGGACGTGTGTTGGTAAGATGACTTCCTGTTTTCCTTCTGTGAGTCACTACTACCGGTGATATTATGTACAAGGCAGGGTGAGCTGACACACAGGATGTTTTCTTTTATTATTTAGTCTAAGAGATGACACATTTGACTTGTTGCGATGTTTAATTACTGTAGACACACACACACCTGAGACAGGATGATACACACAGGGAGAAAATGCAATAATGTCTCATGTTTAGGGAGAAATTATATTTTGATCAAGTGATTTTTTTTATTACTTTTACATTTTAGACAATTACAATATACTGGAGAACACATTTTACTTACAGTGAGGGGAAACTAACAGCATGTTGTTCCTAGTCTGTCTTTGTCAATATGTTTCAGTTTTTGTTCAAGCACTAATTGGTGTAATCTCCATGTTTTTATTTTTCTATCTTACATATTAATGCATTTTTTTAAATATATTTTTTATATTTATTTTTAAATAGCACCAGATCACAACAGCAGTCATCTTAAATGATTTTATATTGTAAGAGGAAAAGACCCTGCAGAGAAAACTTCAACAATCAGACACCCCCCTATGAGTGAGCACTTGGTGACTGTGGGACGGAAAAACTCCCTTTTATCAGGAAGAAATTAATTTTAGCATGTTTCAAACATCTTTGACTGTTTAAACTTCTTTTAGAAGGCTAAAATTGATATCTGGCTCATAGAAAATTATTATTTTGTGTAACTGCTCAAAGGGAGGACCGTTTCCATTGTGTAAATTAAAAAGCAGCGACACTGGTTTCATTATATTGATGTTTGAGATTCTTCAGTTTACTTGAAGCTGTTTTTCCTAGTCACTGAATTGAGCACTGTCAATTTCTGATATGACACACTGCACTTCTTCAATACTTTCTCTGGTCTCCAGGCATGCGGACATCGATATGTGAAGGTAATGTCAGAGAATCAGTGGCGGATGTTAGGAAAATGTTATGTAAGGAGTAATGACCTGACCTTTGACCAAGAGGATCAGTGGCAGGATGAAAATTATGACGTCTGCAATCCCAACAACGACCACAACTTGGACGGCATGTGCAACATGGGCATTTCAGGCGGTATATCGGAAACTGATGTCTATTTAGGCTCTCCGGGCAGCTACAATTGGCAAGGTGGGAACTGTCGAGCTAACCTGTTTTGCCTACTGCTGAAATAATGGGGTTACTCATTATTTGCACGCTGTGCAAGTCTGTTGGATTTGATTGGATTGTGTTATGTCTTGGATACTCTTGAATTGTGTATTAAGCTGATTTTAACATTGTTGTGTGATTCTGCTTTGTTTTAAAGGAGATACTCATGTGATACGGATAGATCCACAAAACCCCTGGAACTATGCTGACAAAAGCTTTGAAAGTCTAGAGAAAGCATATAGTTATATAGGTAAGTGTTGGTGTGTCTTTACAACATTTCAAATGGCAAATCATTGGGAACCTTAGTAAGATTCACACTCAATCTCCCTACCGTCAGATAAGCATCCAATTGTCAAAAACAGCATCTCTGATTCTCAATCATTTTCATTCACAGGTTATTCAGTTCTCGAAGAAAAGAAGCTCCTGAGCTATGATGACTCGACAGTTGTGACAGGGGCTCCCAGATATGAGTCTAAGGGTGCTGTGATTTTTTCAAATAAAACTCAACCAAAGCTTTTGTTGGAGCAGATCATCCTTGGGGAACAAGTGGGTTCCTACTTTGGAAACAGCCTGGCAGTGACAGATCTGAACAATGACAGGTGCGTTTCTACACCGGAGAGTGTAACTGTGGGGAAATGAACAATGATTTTATTTTTTTTTTACATAGATGAGGACGTGATTTGCCTTTTTATGCATATGGTGCATAACAGTGAAGCAGTGTGTGTCTGAACACAGATGATAATAGTGACTTAATGTGGCAGGGATGAGGGATTCACTTTGAAATTATGAAGAAATCAGGTGTTTCTCTATCTAGAAATCTAGTTGGTCATTAAGATTCTAGGTAGTACATTCTTTTGAGATGCAGTTAATATACCTTTGGTGACTTGTGTTGAATGGTTAGCTATACTTAGCCATGTGTATGTATTTTTGTATTTACATGCATATGTGGATTTTTGTCTTGCATATTCTAGTTGGAATGACCTGATTGTGGGTGCCCCCTTTTACTTTGACCGTAAGAATGAAGTGGGGGGAGCAGTGTACATTTTCATGAACGAGAATGGATTTTTCCAGAAGACCGCCTCAATGGTTTTGAAGGGCCCATCTGATTCTGCCTTTGGCCTTGCCCTGGCCGCCATTGGCGACATCAACCAAGATGGATTCCAAGGTGTGACCATGAACCCAGCATCTCTTTTGGACCTACATCTGATAATATTCTAGTTTAAAAAAGTGAAATCAAAGTGGTGCACCAGACCACAGGTAAACTGTGGTGTGAGCATAAAGCACGCTAAAGGAATATTTCTGTAATTTGAAATCATTTCAGCTGCAAACAAGAGGTATTTAACTTGTTGTGTTTCAAATGAGTCCTGAAAACATTGTCTGCTGCCACCTAGAGGACAAATATTTCCTATACACAAAGAGTGCCTAGTTTTCTTTTCTAGCATCTTTTCTTGTCATGCTTCCAGTACTTGTTTAACTGTAATGCTAATGTCTCCAGACTTTGCTGTTGGAGCGCCATTCCACCAGACAGGAATGGTCTACATATGGATGGGAAGCAAAAAGGGAATATCAAGGGAGCCTAGTCAGGTAATGTATGACATTCTGTGGTCATTTAAAAACTTTATTCAAAGTACTCTTCTGAAAACCTGTGTCAATGACTCCCTCTGCAGACCATTATGGGTAGGACTTTTGGTGAAAAATTCCAGACCTTCGGCTACTCCATCAGCGGAGGGATGGACGTAGATGATAACAGTTACCCTGATATCTTAGTTGGCTCTCTGGATGATCACATTGCCCTCCTCAGGTAGACACAATCAAAAACAAAGTTAAACAAGATATTTCCATGTTAGTTGGACCCCCTTATTGACATCATAGCATAACACACACTGCTGATGTATCGGCTGCACATTCATGATGTAAATCCTCACCTGCTGTTCCACCACAACACAGAGGTGCTCTTTGGGCAATTATATTGTGATCTCGGTATCATTTGAGTGCAGCGAAGTCTTTGTTGAGCTTTCTGACGTAGTGTCATAGTACGTTATTCTGCTGGAAGGTTGTGGGCTGATCACTACCATGTGACTGTGTATTATTTGTATTAACAAGAAGTTGAACAAATGTACCTAACAAAGTGGCCAGTGAGTGTATATATAATATATAGCAATTTTCTACAGTGACATTTGTCTCATAAGTTACGACAAACTATTTTTATGACATCTATTATGTTTCAGTATTCATGGAGTTATTTCTCCTATTATTATTATTATAATGATTAATTTATTTGTTTTGTTCTGTTTTGCTTTTTAAATAAGAGCTCGACCGGTTGTGCACTTAACCCAAGACTTCACTGTCGAGCCTAAGATTGTGGACGATAAAATGTGCTCTGGAGATAAACCATGGTGAGATGTCTCCTAAATTTATGTCATTCTGAAACTGGCTTATTGAGTGTTTTATCAGGTCTCAGTTCTTCTTCTCTTTCTCTTTGTGCTTCACAGCATTACAGCTACTCTGTGCATGTCTTTCACTCTAAGCACCGGAAATACAAATTTCAAGAAACCTGTCAGTAAGTTTTTCCGTGTTCAATTTTCTTTTTCAAATGAACAGTGTTTCCAACTTACAAACAAGTGCATCACCATGGAAATTCTTTGTATTGTAAGGAAAAAAATATATATATATTTACTGCATGAGCTTGCTTTAATCTTTTCTGTTTGTTTTCACTCTGTAAAGTGGTGACGTATATAGTAGAGGCCGA
Organism: Haplochromis burtoni; assembly: GCF_018398535.1. Lineage (NCBI taxonomy): Eukaryota > Metazoa > Chordata > Actinopteri > Cichliformes > Cichlidae > Haplochromis > Haplochromis burtoni. Next base: position 246,128 of record NW_024582523.1, on the reverse strand, counting down.
CAGGGAGAGAAGAGGAAGCTCTCGTGTTCGTTTTCAGAATGACATCAACACTTACACTGGCAACCTGACCATGACATCTTCCAAAACTGCGTGTGAAACTCTCAAGCTGTTTGTAGTTGTAAGTGCGCAACACAACTATTGCAGATGTTGTATTGACTGTGTTTGTGTTATTTGCAAATGATCATCTTGCTGAGTGACTGGAGAGAACAAATAAACTACCTGATAGTCCTGTGCTTATTGAGACAAGCAAAAAGAAACTCTTTAATTAATTCACAGGAACCTGTGAGGGATAAACTGGAACCAGTGGTCTTTTTCCTCAACTTCTCACTATACGAACCAATACCTAGAGCCAGACGAGCCCCACAGAACCTGGACTTCTTCCCAATTTTGAGCCCAGAGCAGAAATCCAGCCGAAGGACTGAGGTATGGAGTCTTGCATGCACTTCATTTACAAGTTTCCTTTTCAGTAACTTGGAGATGGTAAAGAAATGGTACGGTCCAGTGTCCCCTTGTAAGATTTGATATGATGTTGCTTATTCTATTTCCTGCAGATTCACTTTCAAAAGGCGTGTGGCTCAGACAACAAATGTACCAGTAACCTGCAACTAACAGCAAAGTTTGTTGAAGAAAATGAAGAAAAGCCTTATCCCAGGTAAATTTATATAGTGAGCAACCAAGCATCCTTTGAGTCATTCATGTATAGACACAAAGCTGACTTTTAAAGGTTAAAATACACTAGTTAGCTTGCTCAGTTAGGTTAGAAGATTGTTGCAGTGCTCATGTATATATCTAATGCATATGAAGCTACCACCAGTACCAGCTTACCATTAGCTTAGCACAAAGAAAACAAAGTGAAATGTGAAATGTGTGAAATTGTGAGGGTTCCCCCTTGCTTATGGACTCCCATTGGAAAGGTCCATTTTAGCACTTTAGCCATCGTTAGCCATATTTGTTGTTTGTTTTTGTTATTGCTATGTCATGAATGTGTTAGTCAAGCAAAATAATCATTAAATAACAAAGCTAATACATGTTGTCCCTCTACAGTCAGGGCAAAGTTCAAGTGCTCCAGTTCAACAGCTCCATAAAGAAAATAGGGCTCGCTGTAAACGTTACCAACTATCAATCTGAAGGGAAGCTAGCTGAAGACGCCCACAGAGTCGTGCTCAATGTCACTATCCCTGATGTGCTGAAATATGCCAGTGTCAGTTCTTTGGTAGGTCCACTGGAGGGCAGAAGATGCCCATTTTTATTTAAATCTCCTTTGTTTTTTAATGCTACTCTTCTTACAAGATGCACACTGTATTGGTTTGGTTTGGTCATGTTTAGCCACATCTCTGGTTATGTCAGTTCCTTAAAAATTAAAACTAATTCTGTTTATTTCTTCTGTGTTTAGAATAACAAAGTTGAGTGCACTCTTCTTGATACAGTCATTTGTGAGGTGGGGAATCCAATTAGCAGAAACGAAAAGGTAGGTTTGAACAGGTGACAATTATCTTTTTCTACTGGACAGTTGGGTTTGCAACAGTTCTCATGTGCTTGCATTGCTTTATTAATAGGTGTCTTTCCTGCTCAAGTTTGAGACCTCAGGAATCACCCTACACACACGAAAGATTGAGTGTCAGCTGCTGTTGTCAACGTAAGGACTTTATAATGTTAGTTGCACATTGTATTTTGTTCCTGCTTAATACTAAACAGGGAAAACAAGTCAATATAATACTGTTGTGTATAATAATTAAGTTCATTTTCTGCTTTTTGCATTTTTTTAATGAAGTTTAAATTTTTAAGCTGTTTTAAGATAATGCACACTGTTGTAATTTCTCCAGTCTTAGTGAGCAGAGTGACCTAACGCCTGTTCCTATGGCCTTGCTGATTGAAAACACCATTAATCCAGTCTTCAGCTTGTAAGTCCCAATCGCAAATGTTTCATGACATACTGTATTTCAAATTCAAAGTAATGCAGGTATTTAGCACATAAACCACCTGATTACTGAGAGTAATCACAGGCATCATGGGACGTATATGCATTGCATTTACTATATTTCTTATACATCTGTTAGGTTAGGCATGTCTCCCGTGCCCCTAGAGGACTTTTAGGTTTTTTTATGTGGTTTTTTGGGGGAGGGTTCTTTGCTTCCTTCCATCAACCATCTCCCTAAATCGGTACTCGGTCATCAAAAAATCTGAGAACCCCTGTTGTACATAAAGGGTAGATAAATAAAATGGTCAGTGCATCATATTACCCTCCTTACAGTTTGTTTACTTACACTGTGTGAAACATATCTGTCTTTTAGCTTATCCAGTGAAAAGTCACAGGTGGAAACAGTAAAGTTTGGTGGGACAGTGATGGGCGAGTCAGCCATGGTCAACACAAGTGACGTGGGCAGTCTGGTGGAGTTCACCTTTACTGTGAGTCATCTTCACCACTCAGAGATTGTACATTGTATCTATAATGTGTGTTACTCACCCACATTTCCATCATCCCCACCCTGTCTTTGAAGCCAGCACTTCAGAAGTTTAATATTGCGTCGGCTGTGGATTGTTGTGTCAGCCATGGTTTGTGGTTTAAGTGTGAGCAGGGGTGGATACTGTTTAGGAGTTACAGTCACCATGTTGTTATTTCATACCATCTGATGTATTTCACTTCTATTTTTAATGTTTCTGACTGCTTCCACCTCTAGATGAACACAATGGGACAATCGCTGCAAGACATAGCAACCCTGGCTGTGGAGTTTGAGTGGCCCTGTGAGGTAGCAAACGGCAAGTGGTTGCTGTACCTGACGAAGATTGTTGTTCAGGGGGATTCTGAAACGGAGTGCAAACCTCCTGGGAATGTGGTCAACATGCTTAACCTAACTGTAAGGTTCTTTTTAACACTTTTTGAAGCGTGTGATATCTGTGAAGATGACCCAGAGTAAGACCAAAAACAAAAACTTAACAGCAACAAAAAATACACAAATCAAACTTTTAAGACATTCAAAAACTTGAACGTCACATAAAAATGAGTCAACATCTATGCTAGCCTCTCTGTGAAGCCATACAGAGAGGCTAGCTGTACCTTCAATCCAGTTCAGTCTGATGCAACCTTATTTATAAAACACATTAAAAAACTGACCAAAAATATTAATTTCACACAGTAAAAACATAATTAAAAAATATACGCTTTACATACAAATAAACACTTCTATAACTCTCAAAATCACTAAGTGATCTGACGATGGATAAAGCTGTATATTTATGGATATATGTTTATCCAGTTTAAAATCACAGTTCACTTGAACTCCAAAGTTGATTACAGTGGGCTTAATATAAGGTTCCACAGAGCCCAATTTTGAGGCAATGCCAGCATCACTGGGTTTAAGTATCACAACCTCAGTTTTACTGTCATTGAATATTTAAAAATATAGAGCCATCAAGGGGTTTGATGTCCCTGAAACACTCTGTGTTTTTTAAAGACCTTTTTAGGGTAGGTAAATTTGATGATCATCAATATAAAAGTGTAAAGAACTGCCATGTCTTTTTAAAATGGATCCTAGGGGTAAATTGTAAAGGTAAAAAAACAAGCCTGGCCCCAGAATCGAACCTTGGGGAACTCCACATAGCAATCAGTGAAACTGGAAAAAAAAACAAAAAACAAACAAACGGTTTCTCCCACTGAAAACGTCCAGATGTAGATTTTTTTTTTTTTATTTTTTTTTTTTTTTTTTTTGGCCTGTCCCGTTTGGCTCTTTTGCCATCAGAATTATTGTCTAAAGGCAAAGAAAGATGCCCAACGGATTTACTTTACCAAACTGACCATCCCAGCCTTGCCGTAATGGTCCATTTGATTCACCTTTTATTGTTTATTTTATTTTCACTTACTGAATACGGGACAGACTTGACTGGGGGAAAGAAGGGGAGAAAGAAAGAGGGAAAGAGAAACAGCTGAGAAGAGGGACGGGGGAGAAGGGCAAAAGACAAAAACCAACAGAACGGGCAGAGAAAAAAAATGCATATATCAATCACCTGGATCACCTGCTGAGAAAGAAAAAAGAAAGCAAGCAGAAGAGAACAAGAGTAATAGAATAAACAACATCACAATGATATATGGGAATATGACAGTAAATACTAAATGTTAAACATTATTGTGCAGCACATAAGATCAACAGAACACAGTGTGCTTTGAGGTAGGAGCCAAAAAGGGTGTAGTTTGTGGGTGTGATCACCCGTGTGTACACCTGTGAGCATGGACGCGCTTGTTTTTGTTTTTTAAAAGGTTCCTTCATGTAATAATCTGCTAGAGGGTGTGGGGGGGCCACAGCCCCGTCCTCCAGGGCGTGAAGCAGGTGTGGAGGAGATCAAAACTCCAGACATCCAGAGGCCCCCAGAACACAAGAGACCAAGGAAGACCAACAGAGGGGCAGCTGCGCCACTGTCCCGGAAAGAGCTGAGGAGAGTCCCAGATGAGGGCTCACTCAGCAGCCGCGGAGCAGAAGCCAGGGGGAGTTGCAGTGACGCGCCCGTGAGCTCCGCCGGCAGCCAGCTGCGCCTGAGTGACCGAGCCCCAGGCCGAGAGGCCGGGGGCACCCCACCTCCGAAGTGGCCCGAGCGCCCCAGGCGAGAGGCCGGGGGCACCCCACCTCCGAAGTGGCCCGAGCGAGCCCCAGGCTCCAGGCCCCGATAAGCGGCCGCCAAGGAGTGAGCCGGTGTGTACCTGGACGCCCATCCCCGGACACAAAGAACCACCAACGCACCGATGTCTGAGGGGTCCGCCACTGGCAGGGGAAGTGGTGGTAGGGGGAGATAGGCCTCCAAACCTTGGAGGGCCTGAGATGTCCCCAGAGAGGTGGCGTCTGATACCCAACCTGACATATAGACACAGACATACAGGCACACACAGATACAAACATCCATTCCCACCCTCATGCTCTCATATGCACTTACTCCACACTCAACCAACGTGGAGACAGACATAAAGAGACGTTGTACACACGATCACACTCCCCAAGCGTACTCTACAAACCGGGTCTAGGTGCCCCCGCCCCTGGAGGGGGGAACTGCACCCAGACCCAGGTGGTGTTTCCCTTTTCCCTGCGGTGGGGGGAGGCAGACCGCCCCGACTCCGCAGCAGCAGGAAGGCTCCACACTCCAGACCGCAGTCGGACGGCAGCTGGAGATGGGGAGGGAAGGAAGGGAGCCCCACAGAGCCCGGGACAGTCCACCCAACCCCACCACAGAGAAAACTGCACCCACCCCACCATCCACTCATCTTCCAGACTACATAAGACAATAAACACCCAGGCTGAGATCTTCCTCCACCTCTCCTGTATCTCCCCCTCCTGCAGAGGGAGCTCCTGAGGAGAGGAAAGCTCCTGCAAGATGTGACAATCTCCCCCACCAGTTGAAGAGCCCCCCAGGTGGCTCGATGCACCGGCGGCACCCTGCTCCAGGGCTGGGCCCCCATGCACCCACCCGCCCACAACCCCGGCAACACACCAACCAGGACCCAAGCCCCCGAGGCCCGGTCCGGGTCCCAGCCCAGAGACGGAGCGCCCCCAGAACCTCACGCCCATCCCGGACCCACCCAGGGCCAGCCAGGCTACCAGGTCAGTAACCCACGTCCGTCAGCACAGACCCTCCCCTAGCCCCGCTGCACGCAGCCGCGAGGAAACAGTCACCGGAGAGCCAACAGAGCCCCTAACCGGACATGACCGCTACCCCGGGTTGAGCCCCCCAAGGAAGATGCCTCCGGGGAACCCCCCGACGCCCTAAGCCTGTCCCTACCCCCACACCAATCACAACAGTGAAGGCGGGATGAGTTAACATGTCATGAGTTAAGTAAGTTGAGGGATTTTAATCAAAGAGTTAATTTCACTAAGCGTCTGTGACAGTTGTTAAAAATATTATCTGCTTGGTTTTTTTCAGCTTTTACAGGTCTTTGATAACAACGTGAAGTTTTCCTTAAGAATATCAAAAACCGTTGTACTTTACCTTTTGCTATTGATGTTCTGTTTTCCTGCGGTCTCATCTGACACTGCAAACGGTTTCATTCAGCCATTGTTTAGGTTTCAGTTTAGAACAGAAGTGACAGTGTCAAGAATAGTTTGACCAACGACTGCGGTATCTAAACAAGGAGGACTCCATAGTGTCTTTGGCAGTGTCAAAAGACGCAGAGAATTAAACAGCAGTTTAAAGGTAAATATATGACATATACTCTGAGTTAAATTCCATCAGCATCCAAATAAGCTAAAGTTCTTATGTTTAATTCACTTACCATCTTTATTTAGCACATTAGCATGCTAGCTTTTACTCATTAGCACTAAACAGAAAGTACAGCCAAGGCTTATCATTACATTTTTTAAACAAACATTAGGTACTGAACCATAAACTGTGAGATATATTTTAAACCCATGAACCTTACCTCTAAATACAATTTCTCAAATATCAACCTTTGAGAAATTCATTAGCATGAATTCATTAAGCTAGGTGGGTCATCAACTTGTTACGAGTGTTGCTCAAGCCGATGTCAGCATGAACTCAAGTCAGCGCAGTGTGAATAAATGTCAATTTTAGAAAAGTGGTGTGAAAATGGTCTTAATGCCAAACCACTGTTCAGAAATACATTTTGGAAAAAAAACATCTGTCACCACACACAGACCTCACAAAGCCCCAAAATAGAAAGCCATAGTGTATGCAGCCTATATATAGACAGCTGAAATGACAATGCTATTCTGAGAAAAATGTAATAATGTCTTTATCAAACCAGTAATTAACCCTCTGATGTAATGTCTCTGTCTCCTCTGTTTCCTCTTTTTTCTTCCTTTTTCTTTCTTCTTTTTTTTCTCCCATCTTGCAGTTGTCAGAGAGAAGACCTAAGCGTACTAAGCGACAGATTAGAGTTGAAGGTGAGAATGACGTGACCCATTCAAATATTATTGAGCCACAGGCAGCAGTCACACTGTCTTCTACTCCCAAAAAGAGGTACCAGTTGGTAAGTCCTAGCTTTATATTCCCTTAACATAATCATGCGTATATGTGTGACATTTGTATGTGAGGAGTCTTGTGTACAGAATTTAATATCTTTCAAAATAAGTGGACTGACAACCTCACACTGTGGCAAATACCAACGTCAGTAGCATTAACATCTAATATACAAATTGAGTCATCCATTGTAGATAATAGGATTTTTCTTTTTAAATCTAGTCTTAACTGTCAGTATCTGTTCACTCTCTAATAGAGTTTCTTTCTTATGGCCTGTTAAAGGATTGCTCCAAGGGGACAGCAAAGTGTGTGACGTTTACCTGCCCGCTGCTCAATGTTTCGAATTCAGCCACGATTTATGTCCGATCCCGGTTGTGGAATAGTACAATGTTAGAGGTGAGCTCCCCAGCTAATATATATTGTAGATTCATGGAGATTTTTTAAATTATATATCAATTGTGCTGTTAGATCTGGTAGGCCAAAAACTCACTTGGCAAGGTGCTGTGTAAGCTTCTTCACACTTTAACACGTTGTCTTCTATTCATGCTGTGTCTCTCTTGATCACTGTGATATCTGCTGTCTGTGTTCTTCTCTGGCATGTCCGTGCCTCAGGATTTCCATGTGTGCAAATAGAAGGGCAGGAAGGTGCTTCCTACCCACTCATGCTTTCCTTGTACACATGTGGAAGGAGTTTATTCTAGAAAAGAGCTATATGACCAAATATAAATAAGTGCAGATTGAAATAACAATCCTATTTTACTGTTTATGCCCTGACATTTGGGAAAATGTTCTGATGTTGTGTCTGTGTGTGCCTACAGGACTATTCTGATGCATTTGTAGTTGAAGTTAAAGGCCAAGCCACACTGAAGCTTATTAATAATCAATCAAACATCAAGATGGAGAGTCAGACGGCCTTGGTATGTGATGATGATGGCAGGAATGAAAATGATGCTTATGATATGATAATATATTATGTTCTTCACTTTTCTTGTAGTTCAAAGTACAAATAGAACCAGAGGAAAGGGTGGAGACGCCCTATGAGCTTCCCCTGTGGATCATCATCTCTGCAGCTGTAGCAGGAATTGCACTGCTAGGAATCATCATTCTTATACTATGGAAGGTGAGATTGTGTTTTATTGAGCTTTAACCTCTGTTTTGACACCTTAGTCTAACCCCGGAATTCATGCGCCTTCCTCCAGTGTGGCTTCTTCCAGAGAGCCAGCAGGAGGGAGATGTATGAGGCCAAGGCCCAGAAGGCTGAGATGAAGATCCAGCCCTCTGAGACAGAGAGGCTAACTGAGGACTACTGAGGCCCCATGTCTCCCAACAGCATACACCATTGGGGCTTTTGGGTAAAAACACCCCTTTGAAAGGATTTTTCTGTAGATGCTGTCAGTGACAGCACCGAGCTTGGGATGTGATTCAACTAACCACTTCGACTGCTTTCCTTGCAGGCTAACACTGCACTGTTGATCTCTGTATGGCTAACTTTTTTCACTGCTTCTTTTCCATCTTGGGGAGGATTCACATATACATATATACACTGCCTGGCTTTCCTTGCGCTGCTTTGCTGAATACTTGAGAAAAATAATGTTATAATAATAAAAATAATAATGCTATTAAGAGAGATGGAAGTTGCTTGCACAGCTTTTTGTTTGGCTTGAAACTGGTGACGTTTATGCTTGCTATAAATAATCACCATGTAGCATATGAACAAAGAGAGCTAACAGACAGCTAGCTTGTTTAAATGCTCATTCAAGCTCTGTTAGCTCGCCTTGGGACTGATTGGTTGATGCCACATCGATGATTGCACCAGCAACTCTTAGTGCATTCCAGATTAAGTTGGAAGACGGAATTTCAGAGTTTTCATCTGGAACACACCAAAGTAGCCAACCCTAACTTGACTAGATGGTGGCAGTGAAGAAAAACAGTAGCAAAAATGTAAAACATTTGATCTCTGCTGCCAACGTTGTGTATTTATGACTGGTTAAATAAATGAATGAATGGCTCTACCTTGCTAAGAAGCAGAACAAAAACATTTTTTACGTGCTTTTCCAACTTTACAACTGGAATGCAGTCACCTTGGAAGTGACATCACTCCCAAGGATTGACATCTGACTTCCGAGGTATCTGTATAAGAGGATATACCTTAAAGGAACACACACATGTGAATCCTCCCTTAATCAGCAGGGTAGTGCGTATTTCTGTCTCTGTCAGCGTGAATCTACTCAGCTTCTAAATCCTAAATCTTCTTCTTAAGCCATTAAAAAACTCAGCTCTCAAACTTTTTAATGTCACCTTCTTCCTTTCTTTTTTTTCCTGCTAGCTTGGCTTCTTCAAGCGAGCCATCTACTACAGAATAATGCCAAAACACCAGGGAGTGAAAATTCGCAGGGCTGAGCGTTATCAGTTCAATCTGGGGTTTCAGCCCGAGGAGCCACAGAAAAAGTATTGGATCACAAGTTGGACAGAGATGCAGCATTACTACTACTGAGGCCTTTGTTTTAAACCCTGAACTGCTCAGTGTCAAGAGGCCAAAAAACCCTGGGCTAGACTGAGCCACATGGACCAACATGGACCAACTGTGGATAGTGCATTCATTTTTTTTATTGGTTTTATTTTTTATAGACTCTTTTTTTGTGCAATACACTGAACATTTTGTTCCAGAGATTGTAACTTGTTAAGCGCTTGTGAATGTGCATGTACTTTGTACATTAGAAGCTGTGTCGCATACAAAAGTAACTGGTTTTGATTGTGTTGTAGGAGCTAATGTACTGAATTTTTTTTTTTCTGTATGTGTATTTTTTTATATCTTTTTTTCCCCTAAAATTTCTGAGAAATGTTGCTGGTCATTTGTTGTGCTGTTTCACACCGTGCCTATTTCCATATCTATTCTGAGTGTATATATCTTAATCTGTGATTGTAAATGTCCTTTCTGCTTCTATCACTTTGTGGTCAGGAGTCAGTGACTCTGTTAGGGATTTAATTCAAGATAAGCTGATTTGTAGATCATTTTCAACCCCTACACTTAGAACATAATGACCAGCAGCCGCTCTCTTATGAGTGAATGTTCACATCAAATGTACCCTGACTTTGCGTTGGAATGGTTTTGGCGCTAGCCTCAAATGCATAAACAGCCCCAGCGGATGCACTGTAATTTCCGGCATTGAATTCCACAGCAGTGAACGCCGAAAGCAGGTTTGTAACAAGTTGAAAGCAATAGCTTCATGTCTGTGTGTTGATTTAGTCAGGGAGTATTATTTATTACATCATCTTAGGCTAATACATTAACATACATATCTAAAGAATGTCATACAGGGAGTCACAACACTGGATTAGTTTAGTAGGATGATGTCTTTGTGGAGACTTTACGATCCAGTATACATAGGTAGGTATAAATTGTATATAGTAACAAGTTGCGTTAAATTGACTGTTTTAATGAATTTGTTTTCTCACTGTCACTGAGCTTTGTATTTTTAAAAGACAGTAAGCCTTCTCTTGGATTGTTTCTAGGCCTCTGTGGCCCCCGTTAAGGTAAACCTGTAATGATAGACTGCTGTTATAAGCCTGTTATTAAACAGTCTCTGATGGGACTAAGTGTTGCTTTACTGCTCCAGTGTGTGTTACCTGAGAGCCTGCAGGTACTGTGTTCTGTTGTGCAACTGTAGCCACTAAAGAGGTTGTATTGACTCTGTGAGTAAAGAGGGAAGGGCTGAAAACAGTGCACAAGCTCTTTTTTTTTTCATCGTGTGGTGTTGCCTTTTTTATGTTACTGTGCATTTTTTTTATTGTAATGAAATTGTTTTTAATAACTTTTGTAATTCATTCATGTCACGTCTCCAGAGGCAGAATAAATATTTAATGTCTTTATTGTAGAAATGCTGAGGATTCAACTTATTAGAAAAAAATCAAATATTCAGAAACACTTACACAATGAATGACTTTACAAATTTTCATTTTTTCATTTTAAAACTCTTCCTTCTTTAACATCAAAGCTTACAAATAAATTACAAAAACAAATTGCATGTGTTCTTTTGCATAGGCAAGTAAGGAATTTTGTGTTTTTGTGTATACAATAAATATGCAAAACTTGGTAGGCAGACAAAACATGAGGAGCAAATTTGTTCAGATGTTGTGCAGTACACAAAAAACACTGATGTTCACATTGAGGTTGGTATTGTGCCAGCTACAGTAAGTCAGGCTTCACTCTCGTCGTTCAGTCTTCAAACATGGCTAATCTTTTTGCTTCAGCTCCATAGTAGACAAGGACTTTTCAGGCTTTCTTGCCTTCCTGTACATGTAGGCCATAAGGATGGTGACCACCAATAGCAGCATGCCGAGGGCCAACAGGATCCACTGGCCGACTGTGGCAGCCGACCTGTTCACATTTAAACCCAGGAAATCCACTGTTTTAGCTTCACCTGTTGGGGATACAAACATGTTTAAATGGTTGTTTTTCACTCAGCAATTAAAACATAAAGGGTACGTGTGCAGTCATTTTCAAATGGCTTCTTGTTGTGCTTATTTTGGAAAGCAATGGGGAAGAAACGTTTCCATCTACAGAGATCAGTAAAAGCTGCTTTAACAAGAGGCCCAGCAGTAGCTAGGTATTTACAAGAGCTATTCCTCTTCATACCAAGAGGTGGCGCAGGTTGATATGTCTTAATTAGAAAACTGCTGTTGTTCTGTGAGTAACAATGCACATGTGTAACAACATTTCTGTGTCGGTACTAGTTTCAGATAATAATAATAATGAAAGATAATAATGAAATTAATACTTTTAAAAAGCATTAAAAATCATTTCCATACTAATTCATTTAGTTTTGCATCTAGTTATTGGTTTCATAATTTAATCTCTCCAATAAGAGATGCGTTCACTTTTCTCCACTATCCCTACCAGGGCCTTTCTTTCACTTTCTTAGTAATGTTTTTATCAATTCAGTCAGAGTGTGTGCATTGTAAAACAAAATGAGTAGGAGATTCATTTCAGCTGCAGCAGAGGAGAAACACACACACAAAGAATTCCCATGTGTGTTTCTTTTTTTTTCAGAGTAGGTGTTCAGAAACTTTTGGCCTTGACTATGGAAAACTTATTAGCAAAGTTTTGATGAGTGAATACATGTATGTGTTTCTGTTAACATACTAAAAGGCTTCCAGTCGTAATCTGGCCACCCGCGAACATCATTGTTCTTGCTGTTCTCCTTCTCAAGCCATTCAATGAGAGGTTGGAAGTACTCCATGAGTGGCTGGGCACTCATTTTGGACTCGCCAGTGATCATAGCCATAGCCTCAGGCCAGGGCTTGCTGAAGCCCAGCTTCATTACATCACTGAAAACAGCAATAGAAAGGTTAGAGAGAAGGTCAGAGAAGACTAGGATAACTAATAAGGATGTCTCGGATAAACAATTAAGATGGCCAGTGCTGAAAACAAAAAAATAGCATACATATGAGCGTCTCCACTTGCGTGTGTGTAAGTGTGCGTACTAACCCTAAGAGCTTTCCAGCTTCTTTGGATTGGTAGATGTCACAAGTGTATAAAGGTCCATTATGCTTGGCAGCATTACACAGAGCTTTGTGGAACTGAAACTGGATGACAAAGCTGACAAAATACCTGATTGAAGATGATAAAAAAAAAAGTAGGGTCAGCACTATGCTCAGTGTCCAGTTGTGCTACTGCACAATAGTAAGATCGTGTTGTGTTCCACAGCATATTTATCTTATCAATCATGATGAGGTGATGAGTATGGAATCATTTATCACTTATCGGTGATAAAATATCACATGCGTTTGTTCTTGAGAATCAGAAAGCCTTACCTGACGTAGGGAACGTTAGCTGGGATGTGGAACTTTGCACCTGGGTCAAAGTCCTCCTCAGTGCGTGTTACAGGTGGGCACAATCCCTGGTACTTCAATCTGCAATACAAAGAAAAGAGGCATGCATGCTTGTTATAATTCCTTAGTGAATCATCATCTATGAATGCAATAAATGCAATTTCTGTGATATAAACTTTACCTGAGGTTCCACCATTCTTTATTGTACTCGGTGTGTGGGATGCGTCCATCAAACACCTTCCACCTCCATTGGTCCATCAGGTAGCCGAAAGGTAGGAAGGCAATCTTGTCAAGTGCAATGCTCATCAGGAAGTTGATGTCACTCTCTAAATGAGGTGTTTATCAATGCCAAAATCATATGCTGTAATACAGCAACATGCATTCAAAGATTTTGCTTTTGTTGCAAACATCACTCACCATAGTTGTTCTCAACCTTGTCCAGGAGGCCGATGCTCTGCAGATGTTTGGGTGTCGACACAGACAAGGCAAGTACATCTCCAATGGCCTCGTGAAAGCCGGGGTTGGCTCCGTCACGGAAGGACACGGGCTGGTTTTTGTACTGCAGGAAATACTGAATGTGGCCCATCTCGTGGTGCACGGTGATCAGGTCATCCATTGTGACAACAGTGCACTGCTTGATCCTGGAGAAGCAACCAAAGAAATCATTAGAGCAAATTATGAAAATGTTTCAAAGACAAACTCATGACTCCACCTCACACAAATAATACTAATAATAGACATAGTACACATATATAGTTTATATGTTCTGCTAAAACAATATCCAAAGTAATACAAAAATACCCTTTTACTTAGCCATGCCTATCTTTGCCTTCTCAGAGCCAATAGTTTTTCTTTGAGGACAAACTGTGGCAGCCCAACAGGAAGGAGACATATAATATAATCTCCAACAGTTTGGAAATTATATTAGAAATGATCAAGGGTTGGAGAAGATTTGAGGTGGATGCCACAGTGGAGCAGCATGTTAGGGCAAATGAGGCTCTTACATTAGCTGAACATGCGTGAAAAGAAGAAGACTATAAAAGTTTTTCGTACATGCCATCCCATTTCATTATCAGGCTTCTTCAGGGAGTGCCTTTGTTAAGTATCATATAAAGATTCTGAGATTTTACTGATATTCTGTAAGATTTTGGTAAGGCTTCCAGGCTGCTACGTGTCTCTTGATTCTAGCTTGAAGGGGGAAAAGGTTAGGCTCAACCTGAAGTCTTTTCGGTTATAGAAGTCCCACGCAGAGGCGTGGCACACCACCTGGCGTCCATCAGACGGCTTCTCCAGCATAGATTTGTTCCAGAATTCCGGCGGCATTGGCTCCAAACCAAGTGAGGTGAAAAATTTGTCAGATTCCTGAAACATTCTGATGGCATCCCATCCCTGAGTGAGAGAAATGAGAAAGACTGTAAGAAAAGATGCTTGCATATGTTTTCTGCATGCTTCCTTGGATTTGGAAGTGTGCAGTAATGGTTTTAAAGCAACGGCTGGTTCATGCATCCATTCACCTGCTGCACCATGGCTGGGGTGGCGTCGACCTGTGTAGCGTCTGGGTAGGGTATGACCAAATCCATTATGCCAGACCACGTCTGTGCCCACATGTTGCCTGAAAAAGAGAAAAAACAGTACTCATGTTCCATATTTTTAGTCTTAAGAAGTCAGGTAGAAGGTCATCGGCTGTGCCAGTGTTTAACCAAGTGGAATTTAGGACTGTGAGTCGCTCCAATCCCTGACCATGTGGAACTGTCACACACAATCTCACGCTTGATGCCCCTGAAAGCAAATTAAATCTTGGCTAAATCCAAACGCTTCTACAGTCAACGACAGAATATGAAGGGGCTACTCTCAGACATAAAAGGAGAGTTGTGTCTATAGTGTTAGAATACTTGGGATTCCAAAGTGAAACGCTGGCTGAAAAGTGGTTCTGTCCTGTGACCTTGCTATCATCAAAAAAACTAAATATCTGAAGTCCACATAGAGCCTCGAGTGCAGTCAAATCGCATTACTTACCAAGTAAATGAGCAGGAATAGGCCCCTTTAGGTTGATATAGTTGGAGCCATACTTATTATATAGACCCCTTCGAACATAAGCATGCAAGTTTAGATAGAGTGGCTCCAGCTCTTTCCACAGAGTCTCCAGATCTTCTTCAAAGGTAGGCGTTTCATACAGGGAACGCCAGAAAGCTCCATTATCAGAGTGACCTACAGAGAATGCCAGAGAGAAACACCTTAATACTAATCAGAGGAATACTTTAAACATCATCATGTAAAGTGTTTTGATTTGGAGAAGTGATTTATTTCATATTACTGGGGTGTCAGAAAAAGGCTGCTGTTTATTTGAGAGTAAAACATTCACCTAGCATGTTGCATAATCCAACTATTTTTAGTAAATAATTAACAGTATATATAGTTCAAATCTGCTGACTGTATAGCAGATATCTTTTTATTAGGTCTTCATTTCCTAAACACTGACAAGTAATGTGTAATCTTAAACTCATATAAGATAAAGTGTGTTTTTATTACTATGTAACGTCAGCCGCCTGGTGTGATAATACATTCTGCTGTGTCACTGCAAAATGGAAAAATCTCTTTGATAAAATACCTGACAGGACAATTGTTTAAAAGACAAATTGTTTAAAATTTTCAGGCTCTTTTAGGTAAAGAAAAAGAAAAACCTTGGGTGTGATGAAGCTTAGGACTCTGGCTGAGGATAAGTGCTGTGGAGCAAATGATTTAACTCCTGGTCTTGATAAAATGTGAATCTGTGTGCGACAGTTTACTGCAAATCCTTATATGTCCTCATTGTTTAGATATACCATCAGCCAAATACCCTGTGTGTACACACAGCTCTGTCACTTTGGAGATACTGTATATGTACACACACACTTTGTTAGACACACTTGTTCAGCTGCTCATTAATGCAAGCGCTTAATCACATCAGCCAGTCATATGCCAGCAGTTCATAAAGACATGATCAAGACGGCCTGTTTAAGTTTAAACTGAGCATCTAAATGAAGAAGAGAGGTGATATGAGTGAGTTTTCAATGTTGTAGTATTTATGAAACTGCTGACCTACTGGATATTTCCCACACAACCATCTCTGAGTTTTATAGAGAATAAAAGCAGCAGTTCTCTGGGTGAAATGCCTCTCTGAGGAATGTTTCTAGCACTTTGTTGAATCTCTGCCGAGGAGGCAGCTCTGAATGCAAAAGGGGGTTGAACTCGGAACCTAACAAAGTATCCGGTGAGTATAAATATGATGGACTGACTAAAGCAGTTCCTTGACTCCACTTATTTATACTAACCACACTTTGACTGCCATGCATCTGAAAAAAATCTGTTCTATAACTGCTGTCTCCATCAAGGCCAAACTTTTGAAAGTTTTCCAGCAGGACAGATTAATGAAGAATCTCACAGTAGGAGTAAAATTACATTTAAATGTCATACCATTTAGTGTGGCAGCTTTGTTGGCCAGTTCAACATATCTCTTATAATCCTGACGGAGTACTTTGCCAGCAGCATCTCGCCATCCTTTCCAGGCAAATAGCAGCTCATCGTAATCCCTGGACTCTGCCATGATCTTCTGGAGATCTGAAACAGATTTTAAAATATTTCATCATGCAAACTTTGCTCACTGTATACTCTCTAAGGCAGTGTGATAATAATTGTACTATTAGCCTTATCATGTGTATCAGCTACCAAAAGCCATTATTTATCTGGAAGTCAATCTGCAGCATTTTTTCCATAGTCATACCTGGATCCAGAGGGAGGCATTCATTATTCTCTCTGCAGACCTCAGCCACGCTGTACTTGGTCTCCATGTTGGACAGGAGCGTATTGTACTAAAAAGGTAAAAAAAACAAACTACTTTTGATCCAAGTGAAATTATTAGCAGGTTGTGACATTTATTAAATGTATCTGACAGATTTCTACAGCTGCTCTGGAGCCAAGACCTCATCAGATAAATGCATTTCTTTTAGTATAGAGTAGGGTTATTTGCACCTTCCTAAAACAATGCCAACATATTCACATTGGTGCAAGTGGGGTCAAAACAAAGAGACATTCCTTTAAATATATTTCATGTATAGTCTCTGATTGCGGTAGCTTATATTCTCCCTCCCTTTTGCATGTCCATCGTTGTTGAGGAACACTTAGAGGTGTTTTAAACATCAAGCAAGCAGCTCTGAATACTCTCACACAGGAATTTCCTTCACACCTCTTCCAGTTCTGCAGAGGGGAGCGCAGCCCTCTCGATGTCACTGAGTTTTTTAATGATGCGTTTGACCGAGCCATCTTGGAAGTCAGTGGTGTCGTATTGACGGGCCTGCAGTCCATACTTCAAGGTGTGTGCTGACATCTCCAGGTTCTTTTCAAGCTAAGGAAGAATAATGAATAGCATTTATTTTATATTAAACAATTTTCATTATATGCCAATGAAAGCAGGATGGATGGATGGATGGATGGATGGATGGATGGATGGATGGATGGATGGATGGACCAGTGTGTAGGTAATTAGAATCATGCACACACGCATTTATTAGTGACACATTAACTCAATCAGTTATTGATTCATTGACACAGTTTGATCAAGAAAATTCATTTTATTGATTCAGCAAAACTATGAGCAGAGCTGGTGCTTGAGCATGGTTAAGGTAATCTCCTTTGAGCTGGTTGGTCAGTGGGCCTCACCATTGCCTGCTTATTGGCTTCATTGAGGTCGGTGTTGTACTTCCAGGAGGCCTCAGTGTATGCATTCCATACCACCTCAGCTGTACTGTTGTACTCTTCCAGAAGCTTCTGCGCATCAAGCTCATCTGTGTTCTTGTCTATGTAAACAGGAAAAAAGAAAGTCAGTTAAAAATAAGTCACCGAACTAATGTTTCATATGTTTCTAATGCTGCCACTTGTGATGACATTTATAAGATGTAAATAATCTTTGTTGTGCTCAATCCGGTAACTTACCGATATCTTCTGGGTAGCCTTCAGGCATAGGTGGGACCCAGTTGAAGTCTGGCCATCCCAACGTCTCATTCACATTTTGCTTGTTCAACCACTCAATAATTGGCTCAAAGTACTTCATGAGTGAGCTGGCATTTAATTTATTAGTGCCTATAGCATCCTGGAGCACAACTGGCCAGCTTTCAGATGAGCCGGCCTGAAGGACTTTCCTGGAGGGATAAGAGTGAAATTGCATTGCATCTTTATTTTTTCCTTCATAAGCCATTAATTATAATCCTGGTATTTAACTTGAAGGTATAATCAGCTCACTTTAAAATGGCTCCCGCCTCCGCAGACCGGTAGATGTCACATGTGTGCAAGGGACCTGTGTGCTTGGCTGCTTCGCAAAGTTTTTCATGAAACTGGAACTGAAGGATGAAACTGACAAAATATCTGCAGGGGGGAAAAGAAAAGCTTTAACTTTTGCAAATGAAGGTCGTATACCGAACAAGGTAAAAGAAAAAAAAATTAAATGACAGAAAATAATGACTATTTAGAGGATACGAATTATGTAAATTATGTGTTTGAGGCCACACATATGAAAGCTCTGCAATCTTTTTCTGTTAAAGTAACTGTGTCTGTGATTTTTATTTCCATCTCCTAAATGAAACCAGATGGAGTCAGAGGATTTTCTCATACCACCCCAGCTTCTGCTACATTTCCTGCTATTGTAGGCCCGTAGTATTGTTTTAAAACCGCAAGAAAGTGCCGCACACAATACCATACTTTCAGCTTGTCAGGCATTGTTGCATGTTCACTGCCTTTACTTCAGCCACAGAGTTGCCCTTCACACAATACCTATTATTAAGGCACTAATACAGTACTGTGCAAAGTCTGCACACATGGAAATGCAGTACACAAGGCAAAAACATAGTTTGTGTGATTCGAACAATGAAAGTCAATATTTAATATGATCGTCTTTATTCTTCAACACAGCCTGAACACAGAAGTCTTCAGGAATAGTTCTCCAAACTTCTTCTTGAGAGACATTCAAAGCTCCTTTTTGGATGTTGGCCGCCTTTTGTTCTGTTCTCTGTATAGATGATCCTACTCTGCTTCAATAATGTTCATGTCCGGACTCTGGGGAGGCCGATCCATGACTGATCTTGTTCCATGTTGTGGTTTTTCTCTATCCCGGTACACTTTTAATGTACTGGCAGTGTGTTTGGGATCACTGTCATGCTGAAAATGTAAGTCTTTGCAAATCTATAACATAATATTACACGGTGGATTAAAGATTTCATAATTCCAATCATACTGACAAGATCTCCTTGTCAGACTGGCTGAAATCCAGCCCCAAACCATGACAGAGCCTCTATCGTGCTTTACAGATGGCTGTCCTGAAAATATCAATAATCCAATCGATCGTCTCCATCACAGGATGCTTACCTGATGTACGGCGTGTTCCCAGGGATGTGGTATTTTGCCCCAGCATCAAAGTGCTCCTCTGTACGCCTGGTGGGTGGGCAGATGCCTTGATATTTTGTTCTGTTAAAAGAAATAAGAGACAGGTTAATCCAGCAAGACCCCTGCTCTAATAATTACCAGTTTGTCACATGTCAGTCATTGTAATTGGCAATCGTTTCCCTCCAAGATGAATAAAGCACTAACTTTCTTGAGTCTATGCTGGTTGCCTAGCACCCAAAGATGCCTTTTGTTACTCGACTATAGGCTTATCAAGAAAACCATTCTGTCCAAACATATTTCACAAGCAATTCTTTTAACTTGTACAACAGTTTCTATGCATAACCTCCTACCTGAGATACCACCAGTCAGCATTGTAACGCTCCGGAGGGGTCTTTCCACTAAAGACATCCCATCTCCAGAGGTCAATAAGGTAGCCAAAGGGAAGGAAGGCTATCTTCTCCAGAGCCATTTTTAGCAGGTAGTTGGTGTCAGTTTCTAGAGAAACACAAAGCGTCATTTAGTAAAACCAGACAAACAAACAAATAGGATAAGAAAGATATTGATATAAGAATTCATCTCAGTTGTCTGAGTGTATAAAAATCGGGATTTTATTACACTTCTGGTATTAGAGTCTTGGGGATAAATTACACAGTGTTGCAGTGTTGCTTCTAAAAGATGCCCTTATACGGAAGCTTTCTTAGTTATGGTACTGAAGCCCACCAGAAGGGATGTTGGTGGTATGGAAAGGTTTTATTTCTGTGTTCATGCTATTACCGATGTCAGATGTCACAGATTCCAGAAGATTAATGGTTTCCAGATGCTTGGGCGTAGAAACCGAAAGGGACAAAACATCACCGATAGCCTCGTGAAAACCAGGGTTGGCTCCACTGCGGAAGCCCATAGGCTTGTCCTTGTACTGCAGGTAATACTGAATATGTCCCATCTCATGGTGTACAGTGAAGAGCTGTTCCATCGTGACTGTGGTGCACTGCTTAATTCTTAAATAGGGAATGCAATGTGAATAGAATATTATGTTTTATTAGCAATTAAAAATATGTGAAGCACAACTAAAATTCATTTTACCTGAAGTCCTTGCGATTGTAAAAGTCCCAGGCAGACGCGTGGCACACCACCTCTCGACCCTGAGGCTTAACCAGCATGGATCCCTCCCAGAACTCCTCAGGCATCCTCTCCAAACCCAGAGAGGTGAAGAACTCCTCGGCCACACGAAACATGTGTGTGGCGTTATAGCCCTGCGAAGTGGAAACAATCAGGCTAGTCGCAATTAATGCTGTTTGACAAAATTATTTGAATTGCAGTGAAAGCTTGATGGTCTGGAAGAACCAGAGAATGTTCTTTCCCCTCCTCCTTTAACCTAATCTAGTTCCATAAAAGCTTCCCGTCCTACTTACTTGTCTGACCATTTCATCAGTCACATCAATGTTAGGTTTGTCAGGAAATGGGATCATCATATCATAAATGTTGTTCCAGGTCTGGGCCCACATATTTCCTGGGGGTGAGGAGGAAAACACACTTAAGCAACAGTTCTGACTTACTGTGTTGTGGACCACTCACAAGCACTGTAGGAAATGCCTGCTGCAGCATGTTTATGCACAGCAGTGAGATAAGAGCATTATACTACTCCCATGGTGTGCCTGCATCCTAATTCTCTGAGCTTATATTGGCCATGGCATATGTGTTTACTACAGATGATTAAAAAGTACTGTTTATGTTAAAGACATTAATGTTAAAAATAAATACATCGTAATAAATTACAAATTAAAGACCACCCTGCCCTTTCTCATTTTTTGCTATATTTTTTTGGCCAACCAACTCCTAAGTAATGCATGCATGTACATGTAGCTCATATTGGATGGATACTGCATGCATTTTACCTAGCAAGTGAGCAGGGATAGGTCCTTTAAGGTTGATGTATTTGGGGCCATACTGGTTGTAGAGCTGGCGGCGCACAAAGGCGTGCAGATTCAGGTAGAGCGGCTCAATGGTCTTGTAGATTTCTTCCAAGTCCTGCCTAAAAGTTTCAGTCTCATACCAAGAGCGCCAGTCATCTCCAGTGTCCTGAAATCCTGAACAGGGCAAAAATGTTAATGTGGTCATTTCTACTTCTGTGTCCTCACTCTGCTTTGCTTCTTCTTCCCTCCATTAGGAATCTCCTGCTCGATATCAACAGCTAGAAAGGAGTACTTACCATCAGCTCGCGAGGCTTTGTTGCTGAGCCCCACAAAGCTTGGATAGTACTGTTTGAGTGGCACGCCTGACGCATTGTGCCAGCCCTCCCAGGCATACAGCAGCGTCTTGTAGCTCCTGGAGTTAGCCATGATCTTTGTGAGCTCTTTAAAATAGAAATGCAAAAAGATGTGGAACAAGTGTCACAATCAGGAAGATGCTAATCCGGTGCATTACACTCAAAAGCTTCAGGTTTTCCTGAACACATGGTGATGTGCTGGTGGTTAGATTTCTGTCTGCTCGCGTTATCACAGCAGGAAGACTTGTGATAACTCAGTGTTATTTTGACAATTACTTAAACCAACAATTTTCTTCAAAATCCCAGAGAGAGGAAATGAAGGTTAGGAAAAGGTGAGGTGAGCTGCACAGAAAATGGCAGGGAAAAGCGACACCTGGAAGTTTTTGTCATGATAGAGACAGTAGTGTTTTTGTGAGTGGAATGCATCATGGAGTAACCCAAGATGGATGATTTCCAAGAATAAGAAACCAATAACGAGTACAGGGACTGCACCTTAATGAATGCATTTACTTATACAAACAAAAAAATTGTAGCAGAACTGATTGGTTTTGCTGTTACTTTATGAAGTTTTTGCCAGCAAAGCACAAAGGACTATTGTTCACAATTAACACTGCTGAAGTTAAAAGCTACCCATGTGTTTTTTCTCTAGATTTTCACTCAACATAACCACAGCACTTCCCCCGGAGACCTCCCTGAAGTGAATATCCCCATCCTGCTACTTTTAAAAGCTGATAAGATCTTAATCACTTAAAAGTGTTTTCTTCCCCGGGCATCGTTGACTTGTTCATCTTCTTTAACACTGCCTTGTTTCGCCTTGAACATTTTAAAAATTCTTGCATCATATCATTTGCTTGTCTTGTTTGATCTTCAAAACTGAGCATTTATTATAGTGAACTCACCAGGTTCCAGACTCCAGCTGATGTTTGGCTGTGGGTGCACCTTAGATGTCGAATAAATATTGTCCATGGTGCTCAGAATGGTGTTATACTGTAGAGAATTTTTTTTAAAAAGATACAAAAGAGTTTAGCAGTGTCACAAACATGGTTACCGACTCGTTAAATATCTGACAGACAAACCTCCTCTCTTTCTTCCGGGAGAAGGTTGGCAGCACCGAGTAGCTTGATCTTTTCCATCAATTTTTTGTCTTTAGGGTCAGGAAGGGTGTCGAGAACTCCAGAAGAGAAGACCTGCTTAGCCTTGATCCCCCATGCCTCCACGAATGCCTGTTCTTCAAGAGATGCACTTACCTAAAGACAAAACAAGGTAGACGTAAATGATACGGCTACTAAATATTTTAAACAGTGCATTGATAGGTCTCTCAAGAGGTAGCAATAAATAATAATTATCAAAAATGCTTATGGCATGTGTTTTTTTAAACCATGAAAAAGCCAAAGGTGCAGGATCATTCTTTTTTTTCCTTTCTTTTTTTTTTTGTAAATATTTGAATTATTGATATCTGTCAAGAGCATAAGTGAACACTTGAGAAAACTCAGACTTGGTGAAAGTCTCTGTTGAGCTGTACTGTAGGAACTAGCTGTTGGCACAAAGTCATACGGGGTTGGACTCTTATTATCAGCTTGTTATAACACATGCCAGTTTTTTGTGAAGACTGTCATCCTCCAGAAAATGAAAGGACGGATCAGTTTTACAAGCTGCTATTATAGACCAGAGTGCACTTTCAAAGCAATGTAACTGCCAGCATCCGTGTAAAACATATCTTATGCAACGCGGGTGTCTTTCTTCATCTTGCATCATGAGTCTGCAATTCATTTTTCCGTGGACCCACGCGAGAAACTGGGACTGTTGTGGAGGGCTGCACCAACTCAGTAGGACTGAGTCCGGCTTATCGGTGTGGCCCTCCACAACAGTCCCAGTTTCTCGTGTGGGTCCTCGGAAAAAAATGTATTGCCCAAGCAG
Source organism: Haplochromis burtoni (assembly GCF_018398535.1). Taxonomy (NCBI): domain Eukaryota; kingdom Metazoa; phylum Chordata; class Actinopteri; order Cichliformes; family Cichlidae; genus Haplochromis; species Haplochromis burtoni. Next base: position 222,745 of record NW_024582523.1, on the reverse strand, counting down.
CACAACTACAGTGGCATACTGAAATACGCAGTCAAACTACTGAGCCTGAACTAAAAAGTGACTCCCACATAAAATAAATAAATATTTATGTTTACAATCTATTAGAAATAAATAATTAAATGTAAAAATAAGAGCAATAGCCTACATTTAGTCTCCCTTAAAGAATCATGCAGATTTCTTGAAATTTGCTGGATGGCTGAACATGGAGTTTGATGCAAGGATTTAAGCTAATCTTTATCATTTCTACTTTTTCATCTAATGTCATCATTTTTCCAGTTCTTTAACCATTTGTTCTACCAGCCTTCTGTCTTTGTCCCGTAACTGTGTAACTAGAATATGTCTTCAAGTTGCTGGTTTATTGATAGCTGTAACAATACATCTTCCCCGTGGTGGCAATAAAGAGCTCTACCTATCTACTGAGCAAGTGCTAAGTGAAATAACCCTTGTTCAAGGATAACATCTCTAAAAAGAAAAAAATGCTATAGCTACTCAAGTCCACATGCTTATCTGCTGCTCCAGTAAGTGTCAAGAGCTTCTTTTTATAGCAATCATGAAGACATAGGTCATGAACAATAAATCTCAGAAGAATGGATGCACTCAAGGCCGCTGTGCCATTCAACACTCATTTGCTCCTCTATAAACTGTGCATCTTATATGCACCTCTGATTTTTTTTGTAAAGAATTCCTTTAATGGTGTTGCAGCTTTTTATTATTTGTAGTAGGTGTAGAGAAAATCAGACTAGCTTCTATAAGTATGAAAAAGATTACAAAATAATTGCACACACATATTGATGCAACCATTATTTGCGCCACACACATGCTGACAGAACAGTAGCTTCTCACAAGTAATGTTTCCACTGTAAGCCTTTCTTATCTGCTTCTTTAGCAGCCTTCCCTAAAATAACAGGCTGCAGGAGAAGGGAAAAAAACAAAGAAACGGTGCGGCTGAGAAGCATTAACTCTGACCCTTGTGCTCTACCTCTCAATCTCTATTTTTCTCAATCATTTTCTCTCTGTAAGCTTGCACTCAAATTCTGCTACATTTATATATTTTCTATTAGTAATAAATTAGTTTACAATTTTAAATTCAATTTTACCTTTTGGAATGAGCTGTCTCACCTATTATTAGCATTTAAACTGATTACAGAAATACAGATTTTACATTTCAATTTTTTAAAGATATTTTTAAAACATCTGCATCTCAAAAACCACTAATGTCGAAGAAAAATGTGCACTAAGTTATGCAACATTTTTTATAATATGAACACATACAAGTAGCATTGAAAAAAAGAAGCTCTGTATGTTTGTAATGAAATTGATGCCAAAGCCTCTGATTTTGACATCTGCTGATATCTAACTTTTTTTCCTATTTGATCCTCTCCACGTACAAAAGTTTAACTTGCAATGACAATCACCTTCGCATCCATTGAAGCGACAAGTAAAGTGTGTTTATGCACATATTTGCTTTTTGTGAACGAGCAGTGTGCAAATATGACTTTTCAAAATATTTAACTGCACAAGATTCGCTGAGCAGCCCATATCGCAAAATGTCTCTGTCAAGCTGACTGGTTGCCAGATTAGATGGAGTTCTATGCTCAGATTCACTTTGATCCTTCTTTTAAAAAAAACTCAGAGGAGGAAAATATGCTCATGCGCAGCATGTGCGAGGCTGCTTGTCTTTCACCTTCCATCACAAAAGCAGGCTGCGGAACAAAACACATTCTGTAGATTGACCCTGTTCAAGGAGTTCAGTGTGGGACACCTGTTGTGTGTGTGTTTGTCAGGGAAGTAGTGTTCAAAGCCTAGATAGTTTACCAAATTCCTGTTTCAACAGCTGTCCAACAGGACTTGGATGTTTGACTATTTCATGGGTGTGATTTTTCCACACCGCAGCAGCTTTGTTGGTTTCTGACTCCAGTCTCACTGTACTTTTCTGCTGCCTTACTGACTTTATCGTGTCCCTAAGCTTTTAATGCAACTGTTTCTCAAACCTGTGGTAACATGCAGTTTTAGAACAATTGCAATCTGATATTAACGTGTCGCAGCTCCCTTCTAAGAAACACATTTTGAAATTGCTTTAAAAAGGCATTTTACTGGCTGCAAATATTGCCACAACGGGCTATAAAGACTACTGGTGTGTGCAAAACTACATTTAGTAGAGAGTGCTACCATAAGGACAAAATACTTCAAGCAGAAGAATCATAAAGCAAACAGTTACTCGAGAAAAAAGGCCAACATAAGAGCAGGCGAGACCCATTAGAATTATAGTTTAAAGACATTCACACCACAGGCATTCAGATCTCATTTATTTTCCAGTAAAGCGCAAGCAGAGTTGGCTGCGTTGGGAGGAAACTGAGCATGCAATGCTGGAGAGAGATGAATAGTAGTAATCTCCAAGTCAAGCAGAGCTGAGTTCCCCAGAAAACTCTGCATTTCTGGTGACAAGATGCTAGTACTGACAAGAGTGATGTACAGTGGACAATGAAACATCAGCATGAGAGAAAGAGTTGGCCACCGAGTTGTCTTGTGAGCTCGAGACTGCAGATGTCTTACCTGAAGCTTTGAGTTGTGGTCTGTTATGTTGGTGTTGTAGTTCCAGCTGGCAGAGACACTGTGGAAAAACACCTCCTCGGCGGTGCTGTTGTAGTCACTGAGGAACCTTTGTGCATCACTGATGGTGTCTGAATATTCCCCAGGCAGCCAGCTTTCTGGCAGAGCCTCAGATTGCCCAAAGACTGGCAGCAGCAGCAGTACTGACCACAGAAACCTGTCCAAACCAGTACCCATGGCTAGCCCCCACCAAGACACAGTGGAAGAAAAAGCTGTGAAGTGAAGTAGTTGAGTGGAAGGGCTAAAAATACACTTGCTTCAATGAAGTGAGAGTACACCTTCCCCCTGAAGCTGTTGTCTCATCCACTCCTTCACTCGTCCCTTCTTTGCCTCCCAGCCTGGCTGCTGGTGAAATGCACAGGAGTCAACGCAAGCTTCTTTTTAAGTGCCAGTGTAACCCAGCCCACATTTCCCTGCAGCCTTCCCTCTTACTACTTTACACCACTGAACAAAGTACCCCATACACCCCCTTCCTCTGTAATTTTCTCCCTTCCCTTGTTTCCGTTTCTGTTCACCAGCCTGAGAGGATTTGGATGGCTGGCTGATCAGAAGTTTCGGTAACAGAGCAAGATGAGATACAGACTATGACACACTGGTGCAGTGTGCCTGCCTGCTTGGCAGTGGCTCCTCACTAACCAGCAGTGGAGTGTCTGGGAGGGACTCCACATACTTTGCTCTCAGTTTCCTCCTTTAGCTCAGTCAGGAGGGGGAGTTATAAAGACAGGGCAAATGAAAGAGGGGATAAGGGAATGAAGCTGGAGGGTGGGGGGATGGCAGGACTCTGGAGAAAAGGACTGAGAGATCAGCAGAAAAAGGAAGCAAGTAACAAAAAAATGGTGAGCAACTTCAGTTGAATATTGTGGTCAGTGTGCATCATGATCATTATGTTCTTGGTTCCCACACATTCATAATGCCGCTGTTTAGATTACCTAGAATGAGGATGTTTACACCACTCAGGCTATGCGACACAACTGCAGTTAAGTGTACAGTCCCACTATAATGTAGCATGTAACAAGCCTTATTTCACTGGCTGTTGCACAGCAACCGTCAGAGCAATTTGTGCAAAACCATAATAGTGGAAGCTTATTCAGTAAAGGGGAAATATTCTGAGACATTTCTTTTCTCTAAAATAAGAACCATGTGCACATGTTCCTGCCATAATTGAGTAGACAAACCAAATTCACTGAGTTTTTCTTCATCCCAAGCCAAGCTGCTACAGTATTTCACTTCCCAGTAATTCCCTGACAAAGCCATTTGAATAAAATTACAGTACACACAGCATTCAATGAGCAGAGTAATGTGAAATCATCTACAGCTTATGAATACCTAAGAAACAAGACAAAAACAATGTTTGGCATTCTTAATCCTGTTTACAGCCCAATACATACATACATGTATTTTCACTGCCTTTATTAGACCTTCAAAGTGTCATTTAATGCTGTGTGAAGAAGACGGGGTAAGATCCAAAATGCAGGAGACTGACAAAAACAGGAACTCAGGAATACAAACTGACAGAACACACAGTAGAGGGATGAAGGAGATTATGACACTAGAAAGAGATTGATACAGACTATCTATATACAAAAGGGAATCGTGGCAAAGAGGAAACACCTGGGGAACACAGCTAAACATAATCTAACTGCACACAAGTGACTATCAAAATAAAACAGGAAGTGACAAGCACACTGAGACTGAAACAAAGACACATGAACTTGACAGGAAAAAGCAACTACAAAGACAAAACTGACTAAACACGGGGGATAACATAGAAATGCAAATTAGGCATGGGGGGGAAACAGATGGGCAGGAAAAACTTAATAACTAACAAGATCAAAATGAAAACATAATTTAAGCAAATGTAAAATCCAAACTGAAAACTACAATGACAAAACCCAGGATCATGACACAAGGCTGAAGAAGCCAAAGAGGTAATGCTGGGTGAGAGGGTGTGGAGAGGATGGGGGTATGAATCAGGTATGTTAACAGTTAACAGCTGCACGAACATAAGCCGACACTCATTAACAGTCATGTTTTCCATCACCTCATGATTAAAACCGCATAGAGCTTTGGATAGCTGTCTCGTCAGGAGTCCAATGTTCCACTTTGTTCACCATATTCTTTAACTTTCTCCAAGCACTGGTTTGCGGTTTCATTTATTGTCACCAGTTTTAGCTTTAAACTGACCTCAAATTTTAAACAAACAAAAGTAATAAACTGTTCTAACTGAATCATTTTAGCTTTGTATAAATGTTTGCATTCACTGCTCTCCAACATGGTTTCAAGCATACTGCAGTCACCCTCCTATACTGCGCAGAGTTACAGGCTTGTAGCTATGTGACTCACCGTATTGCACCAGCAGGTGCATTCATTGTGTCACCAGGTATGCACAAACAAAACAGTCCCCTTAAAAGGTCAATTATGTTGCTGTTACATTCACACTTTTATGTGACATGAAGCTACATTGAGACAGTACTGAAATATGTCAGCTGGCTTTATTGCTACCAAGCAGCAGATCATTCACCGGACTTTAGTTACACTTTAAATGAGATCTTGGAAAAAAATTAATCATAGTGTTAAAAAGGGCATGTTGCTGCTTCTTACTTTTATATCATATGTGTTGGCTACGGAAAAAAAAAGAAAGGGACGGTTTTAATCAGAGTATAGTATCAAGTCAGTTCAACTTGTGGGTTATTGATCTGGTCAGTTAAGCAGCAAGGGGGTTTTAAACTGTTTCAGTTGCTTTGGTGTAAATAAAAATTAACAACAGAGTGATAACTATGAGAAAAACCCCAAAACAGCAATGGGTCAGCATTACTACTGGTAGCATGAGGTGATACCTGGAACCCACAGAGGTTGCACAGGTAGTCCAGCCCCTCCAGGATGGCACATCAGTATGTTCCATTGCTAAAAGGTTTGGTACGTCTCCCAGCACTGCCTCAAGAGCATGGAGGAGATTCTAGGATAGCTGGACAGGCCTGAAGAAGGTCCTCAACTCATCAGCAGTCTGAGTATCTGCTTCTTTGTGCAAAGAGGAACAGAAATAACAGGGATTTTGTATGACACAGACAGAGCCCTTAAAAATAGCTTCCAGCAGGCCACTGATGTGAGTGTCTCTGACCAAACAATCAGAAACAGATTTTAACGTGGTCTGAGGGACCTGTGCTCACCGCTCCACCGTGGAGCCTTATTGGCATTTGTCATAGGAAACCAGAACTGGCAGGTCCACCACTGTCACCCTGTGATTTTTCACAGATGAGAGCGGGTTCACCTTGAGGACATATGACAGATGTAAAAGGCTCTGGAGAGGCTGTGGAGAACATGCTGCCTTTAACATTATCGTTCTGGGTAAATGATGGCCACCAGGTTGCACCTCAGACTGTCCAGGAGCTGGTCCAGGTCTGGGAAGAGATCCAGTTCATATCAATATAGATATCCAATAAGATCTGATGTATTTTCAAAGCGTTTCTTAAGCTAAGATGTAAGCATCGCTGCTGCTGATGTTGAGCCCACATGTGAATGTGTGTTAAGTTTGAAAACCTGACATTTAAGGAAGGAAATCAGATTTTTTTTTTTTGTTTGCTTGTTTTGTTTTTGATTTGTTGTTGTTGATGTTGTTGTTTTATCATATGCACTCTAGAGTCCTGTGACAAAATGAGGGACTATGTCTTTAAGCCACTTGGGTAGCACAGGTAGTGAGTGCAGTGACTAAATGGGGCCATGAAACATCTGATCTAAACGGCCTGATCTTGTATTGCAGATGGAAGGGATCGAGTGAAGAACAACATTTTCTTAAGACACTAGTTTACTGTTTTGTTTTAAATAAGGCACCTCAATCAATCATATTTTTCTATAGGTCAAGGCATCAGTTGCTTGTTTAAGAGTCATTTATGCTTGCAGCTTATACTTCTTCATACTAACCTACGGCATCATGTACTTTGATTTATAACAGCTGTTAAAGACAGTTAGCAAAGTCATTAACCTTGATTTTAACATGACTACAGTAAATTAATAGATTAGGGCTTTAAAATGTCTAATCCTTTTATGTTAAGGGGGTTGGAGGATTGGGGGGGGGGATATAAAATTAATGTCTCGCCAGATGGCTTTGCTGGTGGAAATTATTGCACTCCTGCTGATAACGTCTTCCCTCTGAAGCAGATAACAGCTGTAATTGAGTTGATGCTGACATTTTATTTACGAGGTAAATGAACTCTTGAGCACTTTGTGTGTGCTATAACACGTTGGCTAGCTTATTATGATCGGGTCACTTTAGCCAGTGAAGGTAATCAACATTGAAATGACAACCGCAGTGATGATCCCTGTAACAGAAAATTAAAGCCGAACCGACTGTTAAATCAGAGCCATTCTGTCTTTGGAGCTAAGTGGGCAACTGTGTGACAGCAGTTTAGGTTGTACTGTCCTGCATGTGAATCTCCATCGATCTCACTAAGGCAACTAGAAGTCATAGATATCTACCACACCACATAGCTGATATCTTGAAAGAGCTTTTAATGTTCCTGCGCTTGGACTTGCTGACCTCTTTGAAAACGTGCGCCATATGCTGAGCACGTGCAACGACCCTGAACACTTATTTACTGAACACTTCCTAGCTGAGCTGATGGAAATCTAATCAGGTATGACGGTGAGAGACTTTTCATGTCCTCACACGTGTTTCTGATAGCATCTTGTTGTGACACTGACTGTACTTAAGAAAACCACAATCTATATAAAGTGTAAAGAAAGCTATTGTATCCTGAAATAATGACACAGCTGTGATAAGAAAAGAAATTCATCAAACGCAAAGTTCTGAGTTTTTGTAAGCCAGTGGCTCATAGGCTAAAAACTGTTTAAGACTAGGGCAGCAGGTGCCTGAAGACTAACTGGAATTGAGTTGTCAGTTGCGCGTACCCAGAGAGACAATGAAAGAGTGTTAACTGCTGCCTTTTTTGTGTGTGTCTCTGTGTGATATGTGTCCCTTTAATGCAATCTTCCTGCACTCCCTAGAACTATAATTAAATTTGGCTTTTCGTTTAATGGAAGTCTGTGAAGTGTGGAGAAACTGTGATAGCCCAGAATATCCAATCTTCACATACAGCTATATGTTGGAAATGTCAGCTGCTGGGCTGTATGTGTGTATCAGTGTATGCAGGCAGGTATGGCAGCGTATAGGATGACATTAAGCCAAACAAGGATGGAGTTTCTTCACTTACAATTACAACAACCTAAACTATATTTAGGCATCTGTATTATTATTATTATTCCAGATGAATCAACATTTGTCTGACTTATTCTTATTGATGAATAAAGGAATCTCTATACGTCTGTTATTCTTTCATCTGTCTCAAAGACAGTTGATCCAAACTTGGTAGGTGTAATCCTGGCATTAAAAGGAACTCTTTTTTTTTAAATGGTCAGCAAATTTTCACAGTGATGTAGTGGTTAACGCATTCAATTACATTTTATTTCTATAGCACCAAATCAAAACAACAGTAATCAACAGTAATTACGTTTTATTGTAAGGTAAAGACCCCACAATAATACAGAGAGAACCGCAACTATCAAACAACTCACTATCAGCGAGCACTTGGCAACAGCGGGGAGGTAAAACTCCCTTTTAACAGGAAGAAGCCTTCAGCATAATCAGGCTCGAGTTTCTGCTGAAGCCATCTGCAATGATTGGTGAAGGGAAGAGGGGAGGGCGATAGGACAGAAAACACACTGTGGAAGAGAGCCAGGGATTATTAATAACTAATGATTAAATGCAAAGTAGTGTATAAACACATGGAGAGTGAAGCAGAAGAAGTGAATAATGGGAGATCTCCAGTTCATGAGTCAAAAAAAAGCATCAGGGGGATTTCAGGCTAGTTTACTCCTAGTACCAGTCCCAAGCAGAGATAAATAGGAGCGCTGCGTCATGAAGAGCATCTGTTATAAAAATCAGACATGGCTGTCTATCTACTGCTGCAGCCCCATGGGAAACAAGGGCCCAGCCAAAAGAACCTTTCATTAAGATTCATAGAAGTATCAAAGCAGGGCATTAATCGGAGCAATGTTGCACAAAAAAAATCCTTGAGTGCAACATGAACCACATCCAGGCAATGGTTTCAACAGCTGGTAGTGATAACATGCCAACAGAAGTAAAAATAGCCCAAAAAAAGGCAACGGAGGAGAACACTGCTCCATATAAACAACGTCAAATTGAAAATATTTTTAAATGTTATGGAAACTGTTTCTTCAACCCTCATGAATACACCCAGACATAGAATGTCAACAGAACATTTATTTTTAAAATTTTTGCTTCTGTTCAAATAAGTATGCAGCATGAACCAGCGCCAGGGACCGTAGATTTGTTCAGTTCAAGAGGCTCGATTTCACTTTTCTTGCAATTATTACAAACCTAAACTATATGACTTCTTCTTCGGGTTTGTTGATGTTATATTAGTCCCAGCATTGCTCTACACATTTGAACCTGACTTGCTTCTACCAGGTTCTTTGATATTTAATTAAAATGACCAAGAATATATTTTTCCATGCCCTCTAGTGAATGGGATGTATTTTGAGGGACTACAAGCAATTCCATTTTAAAAAATAAACAGCTTCACACTTGAATAGTTTCACAGTGTAAACAAGACCATAAAACAGCAGTTTGTGCTGTCCTGACCGATATGGACGTTGGACTTAGATTTGAATACTACTCATTTGCAGTGGGTTGGGGTTCACTGATAAAAGCAACAGTTCAGATCTTATCAGATGGTCAAAGCTAAAGTAGCAAACTTGTTCATTACTTAACACTCTTCACACATACCTTTTCTTTTTCCAGTACCGAGAGGACTAAAGAAGCACAGTCACAACCATTAATGAACAGGTTAAAACACCACAGTTGTGCATTTAAGTTGACATAATGTCTGAGGTCAGTGAGAGTGCAGAAAGGTAAGTATAGAGTGTTTTCCCTTTCCTCAGCTGCTCTGTAGTATGTTATGTTGTGAGCCCACAACTTCTTGTCTTGGCATAGTGTGTTGGATCACTACTGCTTGTCATGACTGGGGAGCTTAGATAAAGTGCTGCTGCAGCACAAGGCACAATTTGCAGAACTGGTGTTGGCATTCATAAAACGATCAATAAAAATAAAACAAAAGAAATGAAAGATCTGCTCAACTGAGGCTAAAGCCTAAAAAATCTGACCTTTGTTATTTGCCCTGTTGAAACCAATTGTATTATACCTGACATTATTTTAAGTATAATTATTTTTTATTATTTGTATTTTTGTTCATATAATGCATTTGTAGCATTCATTTCATTGTTTAGTAAATGGGGGTTTAAATGTTTAGTAATGCTAGCAAGCAAAAAAAGGTTTTGATCATCAGTCTATTTTATTTTATTAAAAATTAGACTTATTCAGAAACACTGCACACATATTTGAAATGTTATGCCTGACTGTAACCTGTTATTGTAATGTGATTTTCAGAATTCCCTCAAATGCCTTTATGTTCAGGTCATTCTATTGGCTTCTAAAGACAGGTCAGAGGTCAAATGGGACATATTTTAAATCTGCATACGGTGCTTTCTATATATTCCCAATAAACACTAAACTTCTGAGGCTTTTTGTCAATTTCCCACCAATACATGAGCTGACCTTGTAGACTTTACTGGATGTAAGGCAAATTTTATTTGATGGTTAACTCTACTTCCCTAAACGTTTTATCAGAATTCATTCAAAACATCATTCAAAGTTATTGTGGTTACAGACAGAATGATGGCACGCATGCACACAAACGCTGCCAAATATAACAACCAAATAAAAAGAAGAGGAAGAAGAAATGTTCTTTGTATAGTGCTTATCAAAGCCAGCCTTAAAAAGCCCGTCCTGCACTCTTACAGATGTATTAACAACAACAACATTAAGTGCTAACACGTGTTGCATCAGCTCAGGGACAACACACGTTGTGTCAGATTTGTCACACACGTGTTTATTTTGAAAGTTGTTTGAAGGTAATTTTAAGCATTTTTTACACATGTTGTGTCAAAATTCACGCAAAAGGTGTTGCACATGTGACAACACGTTTCTGCGTTACTTTTTTAAGTCCTTTCAAAGAGTGCAGAAACACAGAAAATCAAACAAATTTGGAGGGAATTTACATATCAATTAAAATATAGCCTTTAAGACTCAAGTCAAGCTAAGGATAGGAATAAGATCAAATGTCCGACAAATTAAAATAACTTAAATGATAAAGATGGAGTTCATTAATCGTATGATAGCGTTGATATTGCGCTGAATATTAGTCTTGTGAAACAAATATCCAATAAAGAAATAAAGTTATCAAAAACGTCTTATCAGTCACCACGGCTCCTAATAACTCTGTAATATCAGCTAAACTGATAACTGTACACACTGTGGCAAAAATCTATTATACTAGCCAAACATAAGCATGACTTGAATTCTAGGCTCAAGTTAAAAGATAAAGAAATTTATAACCAGATAATAAAAAAAAGAAGAAGATATCTCTGGGACAATTAATCATTTTAACTTCAGTGAAGTAAGTGTTTATAGTTCAATTTATAATCTCATGTGCTGTGAAAGACTGAAAAAAGCAGATGCCAGTTAAAATAATGATAAAGAAAGAATACATTTATTTTGTGATGGCTCCTACTTCAGGATAAAAGTGTGATTAGGGCTTGAAGCTGCATGGAACCACATCCAAAAGGGTTTCTAACTACGTCTGTCAGGGTCTCCTCACAAGACCTTGGCAGCAAGAAAGCTCGATTATCACAGAGCTGTTTTGTCAAATTAGAACCATCCCTGTGTTGGTGGCAGTAAAGCAGATGCTCCTGGTACAGACGCACCTTTCCACAGCCTCTTGATGTTTCTTGTTAACTGTAATTTTTTTGTTTTTATTAACTCAGTAGCTGGTCTGCAGCTTTCCTCAATGAACTCCAGGGAACTGTATCAAGCGCCATGGTAGGTAATCGTGATTAAGATTCAAATACAGTCCAAATGTCAAACTCATGGTACCACTAGGGGAAAGTCAGGGGATTCTTATGATGCCTCTAGGGATCGTCTACAAATGTTAAAGCAGTCAATCCAGTAGTAGGAAATATTTCAAGTGACTGTCAGAAATAATTTGAAGTGAATGGGTGATCAGAACAAGACAACATAAGGTTTTTAAATATATCTTGCAGTATTATGATGATTCGTACTCTCTCTCTTTACTTTAGATAAAAGGCTGTAATCAAACTCAAAATAACTGGCGTTAAGGTCAGTTCTTCTTGTGGTTTATCGCATGGCCCCAAAAAGGGCATAAGCATGTAAACCAACGCAAAGTTGTTGGAAACCTGGAGTCAGGGACTTGTGAACTTTTACCCAGAACTCAAAGAAGGATGTTGGGGAATTGAATGTGTTTATACAGGATATGTAAAACAATGCAATGTATTTAAACTTGGCGAAGCGTTTGGCAATTATGTAAGAACCTAATTACAAAAGTCATCATCTCTCTGGCTTATACTTACCTGAATTTATCATTAAAATAATACCTGCTTTCCACAGATTGCATCCAAACGTGTGGAGCGACGATCATCATCCTCACCCCCACCGTTGTTATCACTGCAGAGGGCAACCGCCGTCGACAGACCTTGAGTTATTTTATTTAGACTACACTGACCTCTAGTGGACTTAACGAATAATACAAGTGACTTTCATCCGGGCTCCTTAAAACCTGCAAAATTATTTTAAATTATTTTATCAAGCAAACTATGGGACGTGTAAAACATTAACCCCACCAAAAAATAAATGTAAAAAATGGTTGTTTTTTTTTGTTTGTTTCTCGCGAGACAGATGTTGCTTAAGCAGTCCTAGTCGAGACCTCACTTGTTAGCCCTGCCCTGGGACCAGCTACTCTAAATTCTGTACCCTGCAGTATTTTTCCGCGTTCCCCACCGACCTCACATTCCCCAGCCTCGGCTGCCTCTTTCCAGAAAACTTTTTCCATCTTCATCAGATACTAACAAGTACACTTAAAGGGTTTACGAGGCTTTTTTTCAGCGACACCCATGGGAGAAATGACGGAGGAAAAGAATTGTTCGGAACTTATTACTCAGATATTACAAGAGGCGCCGGCTGCCAGGAAGGGCCTTGTTGATAACTGCAGCAACCTCCACCGAGTGGCAGATTACTGCGATAACAATTATGTTCAGGTGAGTAATGCCCCCACTCCCAAAAAAGGGCCACAAGGGCTATATAAACAAAACAGTTTTCATAGGTTTGCATGTTTAGATCTTTTATAATCATCATCATCATCATCATCTTCATTTTAATTAATTTTTAAACAATTCAGGCAGAAGATCAATCCAAGGCGGTTGAAGAGATCAAGGCTTTGGTGAACCAGTCGCTGGCCAGTGTGACCTATCAGATTAACAATGTGGCCAGCTCTGTGCTGAGACTGCTGGACTTACAGGCCAGGCAGATTAAAGACATGGAGTCCTCCATCAACCTGCTGTCACTGGTAAATAGCCATATATTTTTAGTACAGTGCTAGCTGCATGTATGTGAAACTGGTCATTTACAATGTAACATTTCTGCTTAAAGCCACAGAGTAACTTTGTCAGAGGTTCTCAGGGGAACAAGTGATGTGATTGAGAGTTTTTGCATCTTTCTGACTGAAGCTGTTTCCACTGTGCTTTGCAGGCTGCAGCTATCCACTGTGAAAAGGTGGCCAGGAGAGAGATCGGTGTGTTCACTACCCCCAAAAATAAGACTTTTTCCAAGCCTATGACCCCACCAGCTTCAGGCATTGAGCCCAAGGAAGCCTACTCAAGGGAGCCAATCTCGTACTTCACACTGGACAACATAGGACACAGTTTTCAGGTAAAGAAAAATCTGATAGGCTTGTTTTCCTTCTTATTAGATGAAAGCTTTATAGAAAAATCATCTCTGTTTTCCCGGTATGGTACATGTTATATGTGGAGAAGTTCTGTGGCCTTCATTTTTCTTCACTCCACAGGTCACTGAAGCACCCAGAAAGAGAGCAGGAACTGCAGACAGCATACAGAGCGCTGCAGACACCTCTTTGTACGTAGACCCTTCCTCTTTGTGGCTAGTTTTTTATGGAAACACTGACATAATTGTTTTAATTAACACCCTTAACTTAATGAAAATTAACTATTATGATATGGAAAAAGGTGGTATGTTTGTGGGGTCGTTAGCACTGTCACATCACAGCAGTAATGTCCTGGGTTCACTGTGAGGTCCTGGGTGTGAGTGTGAGTGGTCTCTGTGAGCACCAGTGCACCAGCACTAGTCTCCTTCATGGTCATGAGTGGCGTTCATGTTTCCAACTTCTTCTAAATGTCTTTATTTCACAAATGTGGACTGTTCCATTATAAAACACAGTTTCGCTGTCAGGTTATCAGTAGTGCTCATGGTGTTTATGTCTTGTCTACAGCTCCAGTCACGGCATCGCTGTGCCACCACCCTCAGTCCCCACCAACAACAGCCTGCCTCCTCCTCCTCCGGCCTCTTCAGCCTGTTTGGACCCCGACCTGCCTGCTCCCCCGCCGCCTCCTTCTTTCTCCATGGACACTGACCTCCCCCCTCCGCCCACCTTCCCCTCGCTCACAGATCTCCCCCCGCCTCCCCCTTCACCTCCCCCTCCACCAGCTATAAGCCCGTCAAGCACCTTCCCGTCGCCACCTCGTCCCGTATCTGCAGGTTCCCCTCTTCCTCCTCCGCCTCCTCTTCTGTCAGCACCACATCTCAACACTGGCACCTCTGTTAATGTGCCGCCACCGCCTCCCCCGCCTCCCCGCCTCCCCCACCTCCCCTAAGACTGTAACATTACAGTGTGTCTTGTACTTGGTAGAATAACTTCTCATATTACTTGCAGTTACTCAGACTGTGAACAAGGACGTGAGATCAACATTCATTTTGTTTCGTTTTTTAGCTTGAGAGCTTGCAGTGGTTTACGGCCTGTTGAATAGCAGTTCTGTTGGTACAGACAGCCGCTCTACAGATTCCTCCAACATGTCTCAACAACACCTCGACTGCATTCCTTAAAAACAAGCTGAAACAGGGATTCTTGCTCTCCCTTGTCTGCTTATCCCCCCCACCCCAAAATGTGATTTCCTTTCCTTATTACACCTGCATATTGTTACCTTTAATGGCAGTGGACTTTAGCCCAGCACAGCTGTCAATATACTGTGTAGCAAGAGCATAACTGATGATAAGTTGCGTCAATAGCTCCAATCTAGGTGATTTCTGCTTCTTAAACAAGGCTGTACATTGATTTAAGTCAACATTCTGCTTAACCTACATATAGCTGAAGGTAAGCTTTATTTTAAAAATGGAAATAATTTGATGAATCTATTAGTAATGGATTTTGTTGAGCGAGGCCCATATCACGAGGAGAAGCCTGGTCACACTCAGCCTGTGTCATTACATGTCATTCAAAATGAAAAATAAATGTTTTGTAATTGTCCTCCACTTTGTTTGATCCAAATTTTGTTGAGGTTTAATTTTGTACCGAGGTGTGATATAAAGTGTGTTAGCAACAATTAAACGCTTGTGTTAAATGAAGTTTTAACGTAAATGTTGATTAGCTTTACCTTAAACAACCATCGCCAAGAGTTTATAATATGTGCTGTGACTAAGTGTAATTCTCCTGTAATTAAATCAGTGTTTTTTATTTGAAATCATAATGTAATTATATCAAGCTTCAAATGCTTAAAGGTAGGAATAACAGAATAAAATAGGCGGGCAACAACTCGGGTTTTTACAGGAAACAAAGAAATTATATGGTAAATAAATGTTACGGTAAATAAATGTATGTACTGCATAAGTAGTTTAAAGTAGTGTAAAATTTCATTGTCATTTTGTGGAATAGCAAACACTATACTCACGCCTTATTTCATGGGACGTTGAATTGCCTTTTTACATTTTTATTTAATACTCAATATGTTGATGTGCATGATGGATGTTCTCTAAGTCAGCTGTTCTTTTACATGCCTATGTGACCATATAATGATAGAGCCAAGTCATCACTGTTTAAACATAACTTTCTAAATACAGGAAATGAGTGCTTCCTGTACCCAGCTTTAAGTATTTGTAGGTAAATGTATTTCATTGTAATTTTAAGTAAAATACATTAAATTCCTTGTAGTTACAGGGAAATTATACCTTAAGTTGTAGGCCATATTATATAAAGTATTTCCAGGTTTCTTTTTTGTTGTAGTCTGACAGTAGAAGAAGATAAAAATCTACCTTTGAACCTCTCCTTAGTAACACTTAGATAGTGAACACCTGATTGCATAACATCCATAAAGAAGAGTTAAGTTCATAAAGTTAAAAATGAGATTGAAAATGTATTTATTTTTTGACAAGTGCTCTTTTTTCTTAAACCTTACTTAGGTTTAAAGAAAAATCTGATGGACTTTCTTGTTTTTTTGTAAGTATTTCTTTCCAGGGCAAGATTGATACAAACACCTCATTTTATTAATGTTAGTTAATGATTACATTGCCTTTCTCTTCCCAGGGTTCCTGGGTTGATTGTCCTCGTCCTTGTGTGCATATTTTGTTGCCTAACTTATAATAGAGAACCAGGACAATACTGCTCATCTAGTCACAATAATTCTCCCGCTGTGTACACGATCCCTATACTGGACGAGCAGCAGCGGGACGAGGAGGAAGTAATTCACATTTATGAACTGTGTTTTCAGCCTCCTGTGTACAACTTAAGAAATGACAGTCCTCCTCCTCCATACATAGTAAGTATTCATGCATTTATGACGTCATGATGATGATGATGACAATGATGATGCTCATGTTGCTCACTGAGTCTATTCTTAATCCAGTAATAAGCACGCTCCTTCATCAAATGTGTCCTGTTTTTCAGCTTGAACCACCACCCTACATCAACCCACCTTCACCACCACCCTACATCAACCCACCACCCTGCCTCAACCAGTCACCAGCGCCGCCACCACCACTACCATCACTACTACTACCAGCACCACCACCCTACATCAGTTCACCATCATCACCCTCACTCAGCCCATAACCATTTATGCCTTCTTCCATCCTTTCCAAAATATGAGCATGTATGTGGTCATAAGTTTCATTTGGGACATTCGGTATCTGTTTTAGATTAAATGTTGTAATTCCACATTGTGGGAGAAAGAATCCTGTATTGACATAGTTCATTTCGAATTTGCTCAAATGCACTAATGCACTTACATGTAAAATATGTTTTGGTGAAAAGTTTTCTTGTAGTTTTTTTTTGTTTTTGCTGTTTCATTGTAATAATCCTGCTTCACAACAAATTCACATTTAAAAAAACTGAGCTGATGTTTTTCAAAGGAAGACCAAGGAGGACTGTTTAATTTATATACGTACATATATAAAAGTCAAGGCATTATGACAGAGCAATATTCACAGACAGCATCACAGTACTGAGAGTGTTTCTATTTGAGTTACACATCATCTTATTAAATGGACTGGAACAGAAGAGGACACAGCTTATTGTTGCAACCGTTAGGTTGTTGCCTCTCTAACTAACTTGACACCCTTGGACTAAACTTCAGCCCGAAGCCCTGGAATAATGCACTTAAACCTATTGTCTCACTGTGTTATGGAGCACTGTCTCTTCCCCTTGTTTTTTCTGTTTATTTTATTTATTTATTTCTTTTTTTGGTGG
>NW_024582523.1:123079-205437 GCF_018398535.1 Haplochromis burtoni | reverse complement strand
ATGCACTTAAACCTATTGTCTCACTGTGTTATGGGTTGTTTTGTTTTGCTTTGATTTATTTTATTTTACTTATCTATATATAATTTTTTTTTCTGGAATAATATCTGAATGATCTACATGGGAGAGTATGTGTAACTATATCTATGTGTTTCCCCTACACTGTTCATACACGATGTACATACATTATTATTATACACTCAATTCTTTTTATTAATTTCCTCCTCTATTTTATTTGAACTCTGTCTTCCTGTTGGTTAAAATGTTGTTGGAAAAGCAATAAATAAATCTTTGAGAAAATAAAAAAAAAACACATCATCTTAATAATTAAGTTAATAATTATCTTATTAACAGCTGACATGGCTCCACCTTTGTACCTGACGTTCAGCTTTTAATACAGTGATATTTATTACACATTCTTTGTTCTATCAGGGTGTACAGTAGTTTAAATGTTTCTGACTAATTTTAAGCTTTTTGTTTCTGATGGTGATCACTTTGCTCTCCACTCAGCAGTAATTTGTCAGGTTACTCAGGGGTCTACAGTCGAATAAGTCCTACATGTTACGACCAAGCAAATTTAGACAGAGACAAAACAGCTCCCATTAAAAAATGCACAACAAACTCATGCATTTACGTTATTATTATTATTATTATTATTATTATTATTATCTAGAATGAGATATTCTCAGAATATGTGAAATATTTCCCTAATTTATATTTTTAGTTAAAATAATTTTTTTTGGTCTTCAAGCTTTTGTATTTTTTCAATATTGTGCATTTGAGTGATGCACTTTGTTACTCTTGGATAGTATTTTACAATTTTTATTATCATTATTGTGATTAGATTCTTTATAAGCAGGAGCTGTCTCTAAAGCCAGAGATTTTAGCGTGGCACCACTAACTGTCATTCTACTGCTGAGCGAGAAGGTTTATGTTGTTCACATCACTGATTTCTGGTTAATGGGGTTTTTAAACATCTGTTGCTCCCCCAAAAAATTTTGAATGTCACTTCCTAGATTACATATTTAAGATAAATGGCTCCTGTTCATCTGCCATGACGGGCCATCACTTGGTATGTCACAGTCCACATCTCTTGCATTTTATAGTTCAACTGCCACAAGAAAAGGGGATTAAAAGAAAACAAGATAATGTCATTTAACAGGTGTTAACATGTAAACACTACAAATAAAACTAATATATTCCAACAGAGGAAATGGGCAATCAGTCTGGCAAGGATATTGGTCAGTTACAATTTTCAGGTATTTCAATCATCTAAATATTTTGAGTGCTTCCAAATTTGTAAATATCAGATATCTTTTTAGACTCTTTTAAGTGATAAGACATGGAGGACTCAAAGTATTACAGACTCACCTGTTCATGTGTGGGTTTTTTGGCGTTAGAATGATATTAGTAAATGGTAAACATCATCTATGCAAACAGAATTTTCCTCTCAGTACTGCAAAATGTATTGTGTTAGAAGTAACAGTCTTTCTAACATTTATTTATTTATTTATTTATTGCATAAAAATGATGAGAAACCATAAATTAATTGTATGAGGATATCTTAGATTATCTGTGATAGCTATGTGAAGGGAAACACTATGACCATGATGCATTGCACCATTAAAAATATGTATTCCTGTATAAGATATGACAGGTTTATAAATGGCGGTTAAAAGCTTTAATTTACAATGGTTTTATTCAGTCCTGTGTTGCTGTGTCTTTAAGAAAGACCATATTGCAGTAAAAGCTCTTCACACTGCACCTCCCTAAGTGACATATTATCTTTTATAACAAGCGACAGGTCATGACACTTTCTGTATGTTTGCATTTTGAAATACGGTAAGCTCATGCTACTATAATATTAGAATGAGGCTTAAAATCAAGTTTTCATATTGGTGTGTCATATGTAAAAATTCTGTAAAATCAACTTTGTTTTTATTTTTTTTACCTACAGTTGTACTAAGTTTCATTTTTATGGGATGACAGGTGCGATCTGTTAAAACTCAGTGCGGCACAAAGGGAGATACTGTCTGCTTCTTCTATAGGCTGCTGACAAACACATCAATAATAGAGTGACTACAGGTAGACCTTCAACTTAAAGTCAGTACTTCAAGTCTCATATAGTAACTGTTCCTATATGCTCACATAAAGCATTATCTAAAGGGAGACACATCATTACGTTATGATGCTATGCTTTTTGTTAGCTTTATCTCTATGATTTATGTTAGGAAGACCTTCCTATTGTTTTATTATCATGTAGAGTAGCACGGACATTATAAATTTTTTTATTTATGTATTTCTTTTACCAAGTAAATACAGATTAAATCATGAATGATTGTCATTTCAAGGATTTATCACAGTTAATGAAAGTCTGTATTTGACATGAGTGGATTGTGGTGTGGAGCTTTTTTCATTCACTATGTGTTTATACATCTCTTTCCATTTAATTATTATTATTAATCTCTGGCTCTCTTCCACGACGTGTCTTTGTCCTGTCTGCCTCCCCTCACCCCAACCCGTTGCGATAGATGGCCCTCCCTAAGCGTGGGTCATCTGGAGGTTTCATCCTGTTAAAAGGAAATTTTTCCTTCCCACTGTCTCCAAAATGCTTAGTTATAGGGAGTCATATGATTGTTGGGGTTTTCTCTGGTTCACTTTGCAAAGTAAAGTGCCTCGAGGCAACTGTTGTTGGGTTTTGTCGCTAATATTGAATTGAATTCAGTAAGAAGCACGGAGAAGCAGTAAGTCTTTTCCTGCACTGGACGTCTTTAAAAGGCTTTCTTTTTTCTTGCAGTAATGCCTGCAGATGGACCCAATTCCAGCAACGACTGAGGCGGTGAATATCCTTCAATATATGTGAGTTGTTTCGTTTTGTCAAGATAAAATCTCTATAAACAAAAGGGATTGCCGATTATTAAATCTTAAAATGGTATAAATGTGTTCCCAGGTTCCCAGTCTTAGTCCTTGCCGTAGCTGGTATACTATTCTGCTTCTATATCCATGCAAAAAAGAAAAGAGCAGAATTTAATGTCATCATACCGATGCAAGATGACACCAATTCTTCATCACCCATTTCTTCGTCGGAGGATCAGGCAGAAGTGGACACACGTTATGATCCTCCTCGCTACAGCACAGTGGATTTCCCACCACCATACTCACTGGTGCGTGACCAAATTCTATAGTTAGCTTCTGAATCACATTGCACATAGATTTGAGCTATGAGCCTAAGGGATGGATCTGTCTCCAGTGGTGAAACCTGGTATAGAGTAACAGACAGAACTAGAGTTCCATTATTAAGCCTGTGTAGATTCACACAGATTACTAATGGTAGTCTTGAGTGACAAAAAAGAAAGAAACTGGGCTTCTTTTCTTTGATTTGTGAAGACATTTCACCTTTCATCCAAGAGGCTTCTTCAGTTCTAAAACAGCAGATGGAGTATTTACTCTCTAGTGGGGTGTGTCTCCTTGGAGGTGGCCTGGGAGGTTGTTGACCTACTATTAATCATCTGAGTCGTTACGATGTAAAACAAAGTATATATGACCCTAACGACTCAGATGATTAATCATGGCTCAATGACCCCCAGGGCTACCTCCAAGGTTAAATACCTGGGACTCTCCATTAGTTGTTTGAGTTAGCCTCTTCACAAACCAACAAGAAGTCCACTTGCCTTCTTTCCAAACTTTCAAGGCATCCCACCATCCCAAGATGCCACCATTACAAGTGAATGTGAATGTTTTCCCACCTATATGTTTCCCTTATCAAATGCAAAGTAGAAGCATGTGGGAACCAAAAAAATATATGCAGCAAGTGGCAGACCATATAAAGTTTAGGAGGTTGCTGAATGCTGAGGCACATGATGTGCAGAAATTGAGCTTAATGGCATGGATGACCATGGCTGAGATGTAATATCTAGGTGCCCCATTACTTTGTTCATATAGTGCATGTAAGCCTTTGTGGTGCACATCTATGTGATGGATATGCCCGCATGAGCAAATGATAAATGAAAAAAACAAACAGATTTGTCCTACAGAGATTTGAATTGCAGAAAAAATAAATTAATGAAATGATTAAATTCCAGCCCGCATTATCTTGAAAGGACCGCAATGTCTTCAAGAGAAAAAACACTTTTCACACAGCACTGGTTATTAATTTCAAACCTACAAACTAGTAAGAAAACCAACATAATTTTTATCTTTATTTTGAAAACACAAAGCTTTTCCAGTTAGCTTAGCCTTAGCACAAAGACTGCAGGGAAAACAGTCGGAGTCTGGCAAAAATAAAGCAATAAGGCTCATTTAGCAGTTGCTGTTAAACTCACCAGTGAACCGCTGGTTTATTTATGGTGGCTTAATCACTGCAAAAACTAAAACATAAAACAAGCTTGTGTACAGAACTGCTTCTTGGCTGCACACAATCGTTTCCCATTTCCAGATGTTTCCAGTGATTGAACTAATCTAAAGCTTACTGAGTGTTGGGAAAAGCTGGGAAAAAGCTTTACAGGCAATGCAATTAAACACTGTGCCATAAATTCAAACTGAACTGTGTAAGGACAGTCTAACTTTGAACTCTACTTTCCTACAGTTTGATCCCAGGCTCATAGGTGTCTGCCCGAGTAGCCCACCGCCTGCCTATGACATGTATCCAATAATGCTGCCTCTGGCACCTCATTACTGGATGACACCAACTGGACATCAACAACCAACCGCATCATCCTCGGGCAATAATTCTGCTCACCCAAATCCTCAGAGGTCACACAGATTACACTCGACTTGAACTGTCAACAACAGCAGAATGTATTATGTCTCATATATGCATTTAAAACAGTGTTGTTTTCTCTTTTATTGAATATAACTTGATTTTTAAAAATGATTATGCACTATGCATATTCTCTATTTCAATTTTAATAGTTGTTATAGGAAGATTCAGACTACAGTGTAGTAGATCCCTGGTAGAACCATAAAAGCACCATGTATTTCTATATGTTGCATTATATACTCTTTATTACAATACAGTACGTACAGGTTGAAGGAAAAATAACATAAACAATGAATACGTTGCCAGAATTTTTTTTTTAATTTTCTGAGTAACATGTACAGTGATAGAAGTGAAATGTTACATGATGAAAAAATATAACGTTTCCTTGGCTTTTCAACCATGTTAAGGCAAAAGTAAGCATTAAATTGAAGCCACTGATAAATATTTTTACTGTTTGTACATGAAAATAACAAAAAAACTTCCATCAACTAGCCAACCAGCAATGTTAGGTTACATGTTTGCCTTCATTACACAATCAGTGCATATTGTAGGCTACTTCGTCAGGTATTTTTCTTTCTTTTTCTTAATAGAGCTTAAGTGTTCTCAGTGCTACAAATACAAGTCCGACAGAATCAAGCAGACAGAAGTGACACGCTGTGATCCACTGGCTGGATCCTTTAACTGTCAAGCAAACTAGAGCTTTACCAGCACGGGACAGGAAATGTTCAACGTATTCAACATTGAAAAGCAACTAAAACAAACTGAGACTTCAGGAATACTGCAGAAGGTCTCACTCTGTTTCTGTATACATATACATATATATATATATATATGAGAGTGTGTGTGTGTGCACATTAGGGTATCTCGTGTGTATTGCATGTATCTTCAAAATGATCTATTGCTGTTCAGTTTTCAAATCTGTGGACACAAACGAGATCACGCACAGTTCTGAACACATACAATCATACTGTATGATCAAATGATAAAATATAGAGAATTTGATACAAATATGACATTTGGTATCTTTTATCCTTAACCAATCTGTCCTACCGATCCAATGTAAACATTACACTACATAAAGTATTTAAGATTCAAAGGCTAAAACGTTAAATGTCCTTCAAGGAAAACCTCCAACATAGCACTGTTACTTGCAAAACATATGCATTACTCTAAGTCTATATCCACATTTATGATAACACACGCACACTCACTCGCACTATTGCACTGAACCTCATAATTACCTCTAAGTCCTTCTTTACAAACATCAATAGAGCTTTATTCCAGTTCTGACAAATAAAGTACAACTTGACCTTAGGCTCAACAGAGGAACACTAACTTTGTACAAAAAAAATGATCTACATGAGGCTGGTCTTCTGCAGTGTATCCGCTTCTTCACCACACGCCTCTGCCACCAATAGCTGCATGTGGAAACAACCCACCCCACCCCCCCTCTGGAGCTACCAGTGATGTATCGTCCCTCAACCTTTGGCCTGTGACCTTGGCACCTTGCTGGCGAGCTCTCGGTGACTCTCAGAAAACCCAGCTGACAGGCACCCACTGGTGCTCTGTCGACAGTTTCTCCAGCGCAAGCCGTAGACTTCGGAACGCCGCCTCCAGGCCGTCGTTTATGATGCAAAGGTCAAAGTAATGTCCATAGGCTCTCTTGATGCGCTCACTCTCATCCACCGTCCTCTTTAGTTCTGAGTCCTGAAAGGAGTGTGTCAGGGAGAAGTGCTTCAAGGAAAGAATTGTAAACACTGTTAAAGCTACTGACACCAAGGGAGTGGACATAATGTTAAGAAACCAGAGAACTTTCACGACCCACAGCGAGCAAATCCAATATATATTTTTCAAACTGCAAAAATCCATGCAACAACAAGTCATGGTCATAAAGTTTTTACAACTCTAGCTGATTCAAGTCAATTTGATCGGTTTCTCCTTAAAGGTCACCTCTTTGGGCTGCTTCCAGCGAGGTTTCTATTTCTAAAGTGCTCTCTGGAAATCATGCTACGACCTTTTTCCCATTTTGGTGTGTGATGCAGGTGTGTCCAAACAGCTACTTTTCAACTAAAATTTTATTTTGTCAGAGCAGACAGTCACAAGAGTCTCAATCTGGTGAGTAGAGTGGGCAATGACCAATGATTGTGAAGAAAACTCCTGCTGTGTGAACAGTGTGAACCACAGTTTCTGCTGCATGTCCTGCTTCAGATACTTCCTCTGCACTGATGACCTGACCCTGGAAGACAAATGTGCTCGCACAAAATGACAAGTGTCCTTGGTGTGTTTCTCCTGACCTCAGGCAACCTGCCTTCAGGCTCGGACACTCAATCGAAGACTGAGGTTTGAGATATGATCTCTGTTAACATGAAGGATTCATTTGATACAGAGTGTGATGTTTGCTTTCTGAACAAATTATAGGTCCAAAGTGAAATTGCAGCACACACAGTTCAAATGTTTAGAACCTGTCAGGTGAGCAATTTAAATATACCAGCGGCAGTGGAAGCGAGTGCACCAAAGGAGCACATAAAGAGAGCATTAAAGTCAGTTTAAATAAGAAATAACTTAACTAAATAAATAATAACATGTGTTTTGGGGTGGAAATGTGCAAAGACTTTTGCTACAAGTTTAAATATATATTTCTACATTGCACAAAAAATTACAGGAACACATCAAATGTTTTGGTTCAGATGTTGTCAGAGCTTGAATGCTCCACCAGAGTAACTGATATGAGCTGTTTCCAGCAACACAGGGGTCGCATCAAACCATAGAGCCAACAGCTACATCTCATTTGTTACTGTGCGCCTCTAATGATCTTGGTAGAGAACGAATGAAAGCACAGACTTACTGTTAACTGTTTTGTGACAACTCCTGACTCAATTGCCGACCTATTCATAGCTTTGAGGACCTCAAAGTCTGGGGCTTCGATGAACACAACATAGGGCAGAAATTCAGATGTCCGCAGGACTTTAATAGCCTTAAGAGAAAAGCAGAAACAGTACAGATGTTTTACAATCACTGCATCACTTTGCCGCAAATGAGCAAAAACACTCAAACAAATCCAATAGAAAAGCTAAGAATCCCATTAAAAAACACCTGCAGCGTCTTCCTCTGACTTAGTTAATAAGATGTGTAAAAATAATTATCTGAGTGGATGCAGATCATTAAGAGATCCTCTTGGATAAACATTGATGAAAAGACTGAAAGCATTTCAGCAGCCACAAGCTGTTCTATCCTGGAGAAATTAAAGTGTAACCAAATAAAGAAGGTAAAGCTGTTTCCTCTACCTGTGGGTTAACATCCAGGATGCAGATCTTTCCTGTTTCTATCACATCGTGTATGGAGCTGATCTTTGTGCCATACAGGTTCCCGTCATACTCGCCGTGCTCCAGGAAACGCCCGTTTTTGATGTCACATTCCATTTCGCTGCGGCTCATAAAGGAGTACATCTGGCCATCTCTCTCATCCACCTTTGGTTTTCTAGAGGTGACTGGGTCATTGCAATAAACAGAAACATCTTGGGGTTTTTTTTAAACTGATCTGCACTAAAGGTTCAACTTCAGCTACAACAAAAACCTGCTTGTGCTTTTACTGGTGAGTATGGCGTCATGTGATGATAGCTTTACTCACAGGGGATTGTGGTGCCATAGCGTTGGGGATCTGACACCAGCAGTTTGTTCTTCAGGCTACGACGGCCGACACCCTGAGCTCCGATCAGAACCAGAGTCTTCCTCCTGAAGGGCGGGACTTTGGCAACCTCCTCGTAGATCCGCAACTCATGACGATCAAATTCTGATCAGGAAGTAATAATAAGTCAAACTGAGACAAGAAAAAAAAAAAAAAAATCACAAGGTAGTGGATCATTTTGCCCAAAGCTCATATAAAGTTACCTGCATTCTTGGTGGTCAAATACATCATCTTTTTCTTCTTCTTACCCACCACTCCTGCACAAAGAGGACCTGAGACAGAGCAGAGAGAGAAGCAACATCAAACCTTCAACCACTTAACAAAATACCTCTGAAAACACTCCAAGAGCTGATGAAAATGTAAAGCATGGGAGGGTTTTACAGAGACCACTAGATGGCACTGTGCGCCAATACTAATTAGTTGCATACAACCAATCTGCTGCCAGGGACACCTGTGACTGCACGATCTGCTGACCGTCTGTGTGGCAGATTATTTGGCATAGGAGAGAGTATCTTCTAGAAGGAAAGTAATACTTGGAATCACGAGTACTCATATACTCAGTACTATCCTGCTGACAAATTTACCTTGTCAAAGTAGGGCAAAAAATAATTGTGACTTTGTTCTGAACAGCTATAGTTCTAATTATTAAATATTGTGTCCCAACTATATAGATCAGTGGATAAACATTATTGTATCAATTTCCAAATGTTTCATTCTCTCTCTGCTGGTATATGTGGAAAACATGCTGATAGACAGCTGTGTCCTTCCTGAGCTCCAAGGGCAGTACAGTTGGACTGTCATCTTCCTCTCCTCTACAAGTGAAGGGTATGCAGCTGGCTATGACTCACCACCTGTTTTGTTGCCACTGAGCAGAGCAGAGCAGTCAAATCTAAAGAAACACGGCCTCTTTTCACGCCACGTCTCATGAGAGGAGAGATCATTATTGATCAGATTTTACGGACGGTTGTCTTATCACCGCTCCTCAATCAAGCCTTCTTGTCGAGGAGGGGTAGCGCTTGAATGTCAGACCCTGCAGCTTAATAACCAACAGATTGGATCAGGCCACCTGAGTCACTCCGATGCTCATTACCAGTTCAGCGCTCTCTGACTGAGGAGCAGACTGAAGAGGTGAGAGGAGGATGAGCGAACAGCACCAGATGAAGCACTTGTATGATATGGAGAAGAACAGATGTTGGCTTTGTTGCCGGGGTGTTTGTGCAGCGAGGAGCCTGTATCGAATCTGCATAATGAGAAGCGCTTCTCTGCTCTGCTGCATACCGCTAATAGGTGTACCTGTAGTAGCGAGCTCCAGATCTCTCTTCACAAAAGCCTTCCTCTTCTCCTCAAGTAGCTGGCTTGGAATTAGACCTGCGCTGCCACCTTCTATATGACAGGCCTACGAAGGGGAAACGCACATGCAACGTGAAGCGGCTAACAAATCGAAACATCTTATGTGGCTAAAATACGCACATGTGGCTGTACTAACCTGCCACCAGTTGAGGTCCTCCTGGTTAAAGATCTGCAGAATGTCCCCACTGTTGAAGCTAAGCCCCGCCTCCTTACATGGAATCAGGTTATCATGAGACGGGTCGTAATCAAAGTGACACTTCACAAAGGCCTGAATGAATAATTACATTAGAGAGAGGGAACATGTCAGTCAAACCTTTTACACCGAATATAGAATCGTGATGCTTCCTGTGTGTACACGCGATCGGCTTAGATGGTCTGGATGACCGACTGTCCATCAATATGAAACAGCCCTTGCCCATGTAAAGCCTTCCCTATCTCCCAGCTCGCTTTTCCGACAGCTCAAGCCTGCAGGATTCAGCTTATAAACCAAACCATCTATCCCAACCCCCACTGATAGGACAAGGAGTCGATGGACTGAGACAAAAAAAAAAAAAAAAAAAACACGGAGAAAAAGAGGGAGAGAGAAATAAAGAGAGAGCCAAAATCTGTAGCCATGGCAACCATCCCCTCCTCCCCCCTCCACGCTTGACGTCGTCTCTTTTCTGAACTGATGCATGAACATAAAACGGGCTTTGCCATCCTGTACCGTACTGCCTTTGCGTGCGTGCGTCCTTCCCTCTGTAAGGACACGACAGACAGACGGACAAACGCATATTCTCCTTTAGCCAAAGCGAGCTGTCAGTTGAGTTTAGTCGCCAGCGTTACAACCAAGCTCCAGGCCTGGACAGCTGGATTACACTGAGACTTCTGGGTACAACTCTAATCGTAGCATCGACACCACATACGCTGTGCGTCCACCTACACAGCTCTTAACTGTGCGAGCACAACCAATCATTCTTTAATGTCTCCCGCGCACAGATTTCTCTTAAGTATTTAAGTAGGGCAGCTTTCATAGAAAAAAGGAAAACTAAACCCTCAACAAAGCGAAGGCTTTTAGACCATAATGTATGCCGGAGATATGTATTCTTACAAAGAAATCTGCATCTTTTGAAATCCATGAAGAGCTATACCTGAGGATAGACTCTTCTGAGGTGCTGAATGGAAAGGAGGTGATTTCTCTTATACATGAAGGCCTTCTTTGAGCAATTTTGCCAGACTGAACGCTGTCTTTTGGTGCAGGGTGCTATCATCCTAATGTGTGAAATACTTCTGTTCTGTAAGGTTCTGCTACCATCGTAAAGATATGCACAAGGTGTCTTTTGAAGTCAGTGCCTTGACACATTAGAGTGTATAAGGGAGGGATGGTGATTTGTTGGCCGTAGTCTTTTCAAGGAGTTTGTTTTGTTTTGCTTTTACTCCCTGCTGTTTTGTGTACTTTCATGTTCAGCTGCTGGTCTGGTTTTTACACCAAAACTAATGAGGTTAGGTTTAGAAACAGATCGTGGTTCTGGAATAAAACACACCCCTGGAATTAAACTTACCTAATGAGTTTAATTCACAGACAGTATAAAAGACAGGCACTGGTTTCTGAAGTCACCGAGTTGAGTGTTTCAGACATCACCATGTTGGTTTATGCTATCTGTGGTTTAAACGCGATACTATTGGTCCTTTACAAATGTGCATGTGTGAAGATGAGAGTGAGAAACCCGTCTTAGTGTGACAGTAACCTGATGCACGCACTGAGGCCAAAGCATCGCTTGTATTTGATTAATTAAATCCCGGAATTAAGAAATAGACAGAAATAGACATTTTTTTCACACAAATCTAGTCAGAAACAGGTGTCTTAAAATTTTGTCCTCATGATATATCTTTTTCCTCAGGAGGAAAATTAAACCAAAGATATTAAAGTTTATTCTGTCATGCATGTCTGAACCAATAAATTAGACGATCGTAAGCTTTGTAAAATCACAGCTTTCTTCACACTAAAGGACTATAAAAATACATTTCTAGTAGGTGGTGAACACAAAAACAGTTTAACTGCAAACTATCTTTATAGTATAATCTCATATATAAGCTGGATTTTTTTTCACCTATACAAATACAGGCCGTTTACCATTTACCATTCTTTTCTTATAAACGATGTTCTTGTATATGTTGGTTAGACATAAAGAATTTATTTAGCCCAGCTTCTCAAGATTCACTGCATTTTTCCTCTTCGCAGAGGCCAATCAGTAGCAGTGTTGTGTACACTGCATCCTCTCATCCTTGCATCCTATTGGCAAAAATTTACCAGGCAAGATAACCTTTCAATTTCCCCTCAATACTAAACTCGGTGAGCGGGTTTCAGTTTGATCAGTCTGATTCTTAGAAAGCTAATGCTCATCAGCTAACATAACCAGAGGAGAGCACTGACATCAACTAATAACTACGCACTACACCAAGCAATTTCCTGCAAACATTTGATAGTCAATCAACTGTGGCATCTGAAATAATGAAAAAAAGGCAAACATATGAAGGGGATCCTCTGCGTTATAAGCTGCCTGTGAGATCTTTCTCTAGCTTGCTCATGACGATTTCAATTACAGATCCATTATGCATGGGTGCAGGAAAACTGCTCTGCATTTGGATAAGTGACAAAGCTGTAATGCACATATTAAAGCTAAATAGCCAGTGTCATCTAAAAAGTCCCATTATGGTATTACATAATGATTCCTGGCACAGCGTGCAAGGTTATAGATAGCAGGGTGGATGCCAGGGAGGACATTAAGTGGTGCTTACTGATGAAAATGACTGTATACTTTTAAATCAATTGAATCTTTTTATGCAATATTTATTCCACAATGTATTCTACTTTAACAAAAACAGAAGCTTAAATGTGGAAGATCAAAGCATTTCGAGCACAGAAAGTTCCATTAAAGTGTCCTTTTTATATTTATTTCCAGCTCCAGTTTGTGCCATTTAGGTATTTTGGGGATCTTTCATGTGTGATCAAAGAGCAACAGCTATGATGCAGCAGAGTTTGCAGAACAAGTTTTAACTGCACAGATTTAACTTGATTTGAAGCAAAGCTTGAATCGGGTTTGCTTTGTAAACACTCCTAAAAATGACCGACCTGTCTAGGTGTGTGCGGCTCCTGGTAGCTGGGCAGGATCTTCAGTACAACGCTGCCGCTTGCGTCCTTCAGCATTTCCTGGAGGACTTTGGGGTCGTTGCCGACCTCTTTGCCGTTCACCTCCTTGATGATGTCGCCAACATGAAGCAGACCTTGCTGGTCAATCATGCCACCGTGGAGGATCCTGGCAATCACCAGCTCGCCGCTCTCCACTCGAAAAGTCACTCCCTGTGCACATGTACAGAGTCTCAGTGTAATAATTATTTTTCATGCGGGCTAACTAGAGAAGGAGACCCAGGGGGACAGCCTGGCAATGTCCTCCACTGTAAAGTGGTTTAAGAGACGAGTGGGGGTGAGTGTTTAATTTAATTGTGAGGGATGAAGCCAATGGTAAAATCACTTGAGCTGAAATTAGGAAGCCAACAGATGCAAACATATCTACTGTTATATTAGAAAGACATTTAGGCTTAAAGAGATATATTTCAGGCTTCTTGCTTTAACATTGAATCACTATTATTGCACCTTATTTTTCTTTTTTATCTTAAACTAATGTCTCGTCACCTCTGACCCGTGATTGGTTGATTCGAGAAAGATGGCAGAGAGTTTGTGTGCAGAAAGTGAGACAATAGGGCATCTGGCAAAGTTATCATCAAATTATCCGTATGTGCCTGCTCACCGTGGACATAAATCACACCAATTTAGCGCTACAATGCCGCATAAATCTGACTTTTGTCTCTTTTTAACAATGGTAGAGAAAAATCTCATTATACTGAGTGCATATGCTCCACCCAAAGCATAAATCCTCCACTTCTCTGGGGTGTTTTATCTGCTTACAGTTTATAGTCAGGCTCAATCCAGCCTTAATGATTACACTTTGCAGGTTTTCTTTACTGAGCAGACTTACCAGGTGCTCACCAGACACCTTACGGATGCCGACCATCCTGACTGCGTCTGGAGGAACCGGCTGGTTGTTGAGGGCTGCGTCCATGAATGAACAGGGGCTCGGTGGTGGAGTCTCATAGTTTTTGGATGCCACAGAATCATGAGTCTCCAGGAGGGACTGTGAACATACCGACAGGTGATGTAATACACATTACATAAACTGCAAAAAATTATCTCGTCTTGCTCTCATCAGTGAGGCTCTGCCATCAGAGCAACAAAGTACTGCAGCTCCAGTAAGGGAAATCATGTTTCATGAAGCTTAAAAAGCTAGACAAGTGCTGGTTTATTCAAATTAAAATTTGATGTGAGGGATGTGTCGTGTTTTCCAGACCTGGAAGTGGGGTTCCTTCAGGATGCGAACAAGTTCATCAGCTGCCTGGCTTCTGTTCGCGAGCGGGCTCAGCTCTTTGAGGATGTCCTGGACCAGCTCCACATTGTTCTCACGCACAGCTTCAAGCTTGGGTTCCTCAAATCGCTCATGAGCCTAGGATTCGATTAATATAAGACAGATGTTACTCCAGGCTATCCTTCCAATCTCAGTCCATTACCTGTCTCTCCTATTACGTGTTGTGTGTATTTTCCACTGATGGAGCAAAACTACACAATCTCCTACTTTATTTTATTTTTAATGAGTGCAGCAAAGTAGCTTGTCAAGTTACAACAAATTTAGCAAAGCCGAAGTAGCAAAGAGCACAATAGCAAACAAAACAAAACCAAGTAACCTCAATCCAAGCTCCTGCAGAGACAAGCGCACAGCCTGTGTTCATAAATGGTGACTTGATGATACAAAAATAAAAATAAATAACTACAGGCACCAAGTTGAGCAGAAACATGTACCCTGCAGGTTTTTCAAGGTATGATGTGAGACATCAATATTTCAGGGAGCATTCATTTTTCACTTTCCGCTCCCCTGCTGCTAAAGATAGACGTACACAAGGTCTCCACACCTCTGGCTCTGAGTGAGCAAACTTATCATGTGACTCTTGACTCTAGGTTAAACCTCTCTATGGTACACCGTGCTATGCTCTGCAAACCATTCAGTTGCTACAGAACTTAATTACATGCAGGCTGTTTTTCAAAAACCAAATGCAAATGCAATCATTTACAGTGACACAATTGGCAACTGCACACTAACCGGTGCTGTGCTTGTAGATTCATATTGTTGGGCAATCCCACAGAGTATTTGTGTGGTGGGACTGACTACTACCCTGGCAGCTAAAATGTTTGTTTGCTGAGGATGAGATGAAGGATCCATGCCGGGGGACAAGAAACTTACACGTAAACGCACAAACAGATCCACAGATATTCAGTCAAACGCATAAATCTGTGTACTTAACTACACGGTACTACACACAGAGGGATACAAGGTTTTATCTTCAGGCATTCGAGCAAGCACGCAGCTCTTTTCTAACCTTAAGGAACAACATAGTATGAGCAGAGAGTAGAAGTAAGAATAACTGGTATACACACAATGCGATTGACACAAAAAAAACCCAGATCTGTGTAAGTGAAGAAAAACATCTACTCTGAAAACTGCAGTAATAACACATTTATTCTCTGGTGATGAGTGGCATTCCTTTTAGAAGTAATTTCAGCACAGTTAAAAAGCAATCTCCTAGATTATAGTATTACCTAATGATAAGAGTACGCAAGAAAACTTCCACATAAAATAAAATAAATTTTTAAGAAAACATTGCCATGACCTTACCTATGTGTTACAGTGTCCATCCTACCATTCATCTACTTCTGGAAATCCTGACTTAACCTGCAGAGCGAGCTGTCATTGGCAGCACCTCTTCAATCACATGCCCAGCACGCAGGACTATTAATTCCCCTCAGAGTGACAACTCAAGCTGACCTAAAAGCTATTCGCTGCAGTTTCAGAGATGCAGCAACAGCAGCAACATTTTATCCCTCTGGCATAAAATGATGCAAATACTGCCACATGAAAACTCTCTGCCACCTCACTAACTGACCTTAACAAGCCTGCTAATGCAACCATATCCACGAGCTCAGCTGAATGCCTAGAAGTCATGGACGGAAGTAACAACTAAGAAGAAAATGCAGTGGCATGGTTACAGTAACAGACTGCTTATTTTAATAAGTAACTAAATAACAACTAAGTAACTTAATAATTTAAAGTCCCTACTTCACCTCGTTCTTGAGGTATCACATTCACAAACTTGGGTGTCAACGCCGCCTGCACACCCAGCCAGTGGCCAACAATACCCTGCCAGCCTTTTATAGCTGAGGGGTATAAAAAGTAATCTGAGGAAAAGAGTTTCTCCTTTTTCTTTTTCTTCAACTGCAAGTGAGTTAGCATCGCTTTATTTGACCTTCATACATTTAATAAGCACCACCATAGTAAGTCAGGACTCTTATGAATCTAAGTCAAATATTTCTAAATTGGCCATCTGTCTTAATCCTCGAGGATGGATGGATGGATGGATAATCCGTTTAGAGCAAGCCCATGTTAAAATAAAAATATTCATATTTGGCTGAAGTGTACCGAGACTCTGATAAGTATCCACATTTTCTCCCACCCCTAGTAACCAGTAGTACAACTCTTTATCTTGGCTTTTCAGTAATCAAGGCTAATGAGCACTGGTGCTCTAAAGACAACCAGTTAACAAAGCTGGCGCAGCAGTGTTACAATTATATTAGTCTGTAAAAATTCACTCTCTCATTTTTGCCATTTTACAAGCTGCATGAGACAATTTCCTTGCCTTTGCCTGAGATATCAGCTGTAATTCAACAGGACCTCTATGTCAGCTATAGAAATAAACATAAACTGAATGCCAGGTTTGTGAGACATGAGGACCTTATTTTAAAATAATCCCATGCTATAGCACTGTTTGGTCCATTTACATTAGTCTGTTGTTAGGTGGTTGCCAGGCAATGTGATTGCACCATATTAAATCACATATATCATTCAAATATAACAATTTTAGTATTAGTTGTTAGTGGTTGGTTGCTGGGCAACACAATGATGCCTTAATATCTAATATAGATTAGAGCCTTCAGGGTCCCAATTTATATCACTGTGTGCCAAGTTGATGGTGCAGGAGGTCATGGATAACCACAGAGCCAGAGATTTGCTGTATTATAGAAAGATACTTTGCAGAAGCCATTGTGAGTAGTACCAAGGTTCATTATTTCAGAGCCATGTGGCATTGTTTTACCAAGACACCGCAGTCTCATTAACAGTCTGAACAGGCGGCATTTGACGGCTTAGAAATTAGATTAAATAGCACGGGGTACAAAGCTGAAAGTGTCAAAGCAAGCGTCGGCTCATTTAGTCGCCCTAACTACTTTAATAGTTCCGACTACTCTGTTAGATAGAGAGCCAGGTGCTGAGTCAGTACCACAAAACTGATAATAATGAAGCGCTGCAACTGAATATTCGAGCTTCAGCTCCTCTTATCAATATCTGCTAAATGTCCTGTAATCATGATTCTGATTCTTTATAGAACTGTGGGTTGTGCTGATTGCATTGTTCTGTGCAATTAGCATAACTGCAGCCACCGTGCCATAAGCGTGCACACATGAACACTCGCTCTATCGTCCCCGTCTCTCTGTTAGCATTTTCTCGGTCTCTCAGCACATCAAGCAAAAGCTCGTTAAGTGTTTATAGATCCACCACGAGTCAAAGGGAATCCACCGTCCAGGAAATCCTTCTTAAATCCTTCACCAAGACTCACAGCTTGCATCAGATGAATCTTTTATGAGGATGCTCATCAATACACTGGGACTGTATGTCTCTAAGACACTCGGCACAAATAGCAGGGTCATGCTCTTGCCACGCACTCACACACACAAACATGTCTCAAAGCATACCAAAAACGAAGCAACAGAAAGGGACACAGAGAGAGAAAGGATGCAAGGAGCATCTCCCTGGACAGAGAAACAACTTCAACTTTACTCTTAGCAGCACAAATATAAGGAAAAATTAACTCTCTGTCTATACTTTAAATTACATATACTTTTTCCTTGCATGTCTTTACAGTGCACAACGGGAAGCTTTTTCCTTATCCTCCTGTTGCTTGGGGAAAAAAAGTCCGGGTTTTTAAAAAGGGATGAGAAAAATTCTGCTCTTGGCAAGAAGTGGGAGGGGAAGACGTAGTGAGATGAAACTGCGAAAAAAAAAAAACTGTCTGGCACCACTCAGCTCTTCCACTCAGCTCCATTCACTTCAAAAAGCTATACCCTGTACCTCCATTTGAATAAGAATGACCTAGGGCTGGTTTTGCATGAGGACAGCTAAGAAATTGCATCTCTCATCATGTGCATGGAGAGTACTACTTTGTAGTTTTTGAGAAATCAGCTCGGTTATTCAGCCATGCAGCCTATGTGCAAGTATACATCGTGATGATTGAAGAAATGCAAGGATCCACACTAAGGCATCGTAGAGAAACAGCTGACTGTCACTAAAATCAGGCCTATGGAAAAATATTCAGTTACTGAATTGTTGATGGCACCTGCTCTATTATTGATACAGTAAATATTTTACCAGTCTAGACAGAAAAAAAAAAAAAGACTGCCAGTCATGTCTGAATTTTCTTGGACAAAAGGATGATGTTGTAGGCACGACTACACTGATTTTCTCTCTCTTTAATCCAAACGCAATCTGTATAAACTGAACATGTTTATTTTCACTGATGACAAAAAAAGAAGAGTGCATGTAGAGTAAATCAAAGATGTTTCAGTGGCATGGCAGCCTTTTTCATCCTTGTTTCTTCTTTGCTGTAATACTTTAGTAGCGAGTATCACAAGGTGTAAGGTTCTCCTTTTACATTTTAGATTTTGGAAGTCTCATTAAAAACTGATGAATGCATCCTTTACGCTAAGTCTAGCAGATTGTTTAGTACCTCACAGAGCAGCAGCTCAAACCAAGGCTGGATACAATCAATTCCACAGTCATATTTTTGTCACATTTCGCAGTGAAAGAAAAAGGCATCAAAACATTCTGTGTGTGAAAACCACACAGGCATTATAATGTACAGAGAGCTTGTCAAGCCTATGCAAAATGTGCAAGTGAGTCATTTTCAATGCAGTAAATATAAAGAGAGTTATAAGGAACATGTCTCATCTCTTATGAGCACAGCTCTTTGAATAAATAAATACATTTTAAATCTACGTCTAATCTAATCTACTTCATGTTTTTAGTGATCATTAGAGTTGCTACTGCCATCTGCACTGAATAAATCAAGAATAAGTGGGCTGTTCCCTTCATGTGTGTTGTTTAAATGACTGACAGGTTTGAAAGAATAGGAATGCTAATACTTCTAAAAAAAAAGAAATATATGTTTATCTGTTATTTTTTGTTATGTGCAGAGACACATTTAACCTTTTTGTGTATTTTTGCATATTTTCTGGAATCCATTCAACCTGCTGCAACAATGAAACGCCTAGAAACAAGCTCCACCTGTGCCAACAGCAGTGACATAAGCCAGAGGTGTGCGTTAGCTGGGTTTAAGTTTGCACAGCATCAACAAAATTGGTTCCTGCCCCTGCTGAGCATGCTCAGCTGGCTCTCCCAATCTCTATTAATGGGAGTGTTTATGAGGCAAACAAACTTTAATGGCCAGTATCTTGTTCTCATTTGTCTCCAGTAAGGGGGGCAAATTCCTCAAAATATTAATGTTTATTCTAGCTTTCTGAATTAAACTTCAAGCACTTCAAACCACTGAGAGAAGTTGTAAACCCCAAATTTAAAAAAAAAACCATGCTAATAATATTGCTAAGCAACAAAGAGAGGCTATGTGTGCTTCGTAAAGAGGTAAAATTTAAACAAGTAGGCAGGTACAAAGCTTTTTTTCTAGTCTTCTTGCAATAGGAATTCTAAAACTCCCATGAAAAGTCAAATTAAAACATGCTAGTAAATCCATCCGTCCCTTCTCTTCCGTTTATTGTTATTAAAGTTGCGAGGGAGGAGCTCGAGCCTATCCCAGCTACCAGATTGCGAGAAGCAGGGTACACCCTGGACAGGCGTCAGCCTGACATGGGGCTAGCACATTAATAAATCAATTTTAAATAATATTCAGAATAGAATTGTGGGTGGTTATTAAAGCTTAGCTTTTAATGTAGTCCACAAAAGTTTCCAGTTTTTCTGAGATTAATCAGAAAAGCCATGCACAGTGAATCTTAATTTCTTAAGTTTTAGATGCTTACCTGGCTCGTCTAATTCAGAAGAATCAATCTCTGTGCTAATAAACTGACAAACTCTGTTATTTTAAGCTTAGTTACAGACAGATTCCTGCTGTTCTGCTCTTTAACACCAAATATGGCTATAAGTGGATCTGGTTGAATAGTCATTTCAAAAATGTACTGACGATATTTTAAAGACTTAACTCCAATACCCAGGTAGCTTAGTAACAAAAAAAAAAAAAAGAACATGGCAAAAATGACTTTTAATGTAACAGTGTTAAAGCTTTTCATAGGATGTGAAAATTTAAGAGAAAACACAAAGACTTGGCAGCAACTCTGTGCATTGAGGCATGTAGAAACTGCTGAAGTTCAACCCGAGCATCAAAATGGGAAAGAAAGCTGATTTTAAGTGACTCGAAATGTGGCGTGGTTGCTGTTGCCAGAGAGGTCAGAAAGTGCTGATCTACTGGGATTTTCCCAACATTCCCGGCCATCTCTGGGGTTTACAGAGATGGTCTAAAAGAGAGGAAGCGAGCGGCAGTTCTCTGGGCGTAAATGCTTTGTTGATGCCAGAAGTCAGAGAAGAATGGCTTTTAAGAACATGACAATGAGTTCAATGTATACCACAGTCGCCAGATCTCAGTTCAACATAGCACATTTGGGATGTGATGGAATGGGAAATTCACATCATGGATGTACCCCCAACAGATATGCAGCAACTATGTGCAGCTATCATGTGAATATCATGTGACCAAAATCTCTCAGGAATGTTTCCAGCACCTTGTTGAATCTGTTCTACAAAGAATTAAGATATGTTTAAAGGCATGCTAATGACTATACAGAAATAAACTTCAAACACAGAAGTTTTAACATTTTATTCTGTGTTACTGAACTCAAAATTATAAATATGCATCCTTAAAATATTGGTGATTTTTCTCTAAAACAAACTTGCATCTAACTTAAAATACGTCCCCAATGTTACCACATCACACAGGCATACACACTGTGACACGAATGACCCACACGTACACACTGTTAGTTACTCGTTGTGTTATATATGCAACTTTACAATTTTTCACCCAACTTGTTACTGGCGCAGCCTTCTCTTGCGGTCCCAGGTTGCAACTGAATTAGCACGACTGATCACCAAAATATGTCCCAGCTGCTCTGTCAGCCTTCTGGCACTTCCCACTGAAGCCACTGCTCCACCACTTCCCGACTGAGGCCGGGGAGCCATCCGGCCGAGCCGACTAACCCCCACCCCCAAGTGGTACTGCAAATATTATACCTACATACATCCAACTGTGCACTTCGGGTTGGCAATGAGCCCCTGCCTCAGACACTCCAGGACCCCAGCCACCCACTGCACATGCTCCACCCAGGTGTCACTATGGATGATGGATCATTCAGGTAGGCCGCAGCATATGCAGCGTGTGGATGCAGCACCTGGCCCATAAGTCACTGGAAAGTGTCTGGGACTCAAAAAAAATAAGAAAATTGGAAGTGTGGCAAAATGGTACAAACTGTACGGATTGGAACATGCTGTCTTTTCCTTGGACTCTGGAGACAAGGGAATCTGCCAGTAGGCCTTGGTTAAATCCAGTGTCTGAAAAAGGGAGCAGTGCCTAACCGGTCCAGGAGCTCGTCGACCCAGGGCATGGAATAAGTGTCAAACCGTGACACTTGATTCCTCTGTGGTAGTCAACACAGAACCCTATAGACTATGGGGCTACACCATCCTCATCCTCATGAATGAACTTACGAATCATGAATTTTAAAGTCTTATTCAGCCAATCCACCACGTCAATCCACGTCAGTCTGAAGGTGGTAGACGCCAGTCTGAACTGATTTAATGCCCAGTAATTCATACAGTTCTTTTACTTTCGAGACATGAACGATGTGCCATGGTCAGTCAGTATCTTTTCGGGATGCTGACTCGAGAGATGACCTGAAACAGCACCTGTGCCACACTGTTTGCATAAATGGTCTGCAGCAGCACTGCTTTGGGATATCACGTTGCATAATCCACCAGAACTAATACAAAGTGATATCCACCAGTGAAATGCCCCGAGAGGTCCATGCCAATGCGGTCATATGGGACCTCCATTAATGGTAATGGGCACACTGGTAATGGTAGTGGAAAACCACTTCCCAGCAGCTTTTAGGCACCAACTGGATGTGTTCATCTTCCGTGCAAGTGTCACGGCTCACTCGATAAAGCCTATCTGTGATCAACACAAAATGCAGGTAGGTCAGTGCTGCATCAGGGAGCGCCACTTGGCCATTAATTCTTATCACCTGTTCTGAGCTAAGAGTTTCATCACAAATCCACTGCCTCACAACTCCTCTGCAGCAGAGCCGCAGAACACATCCACGCCACACACACACATTTCACACACTTATTTATGTATTTATTTATTGAAGTCATTCTCACCACTGGGCTCTCCATGATGCCTTTGAGGAAGATGAGGTCCAGGTCATTGGCAGTTGTGGAACTTGTGCTGTCACTCAGTGTGTCCAGGGCCTGATGCATGGCTATACAAACATCAAAAAAAGGAAAAAGAGAGAAAACACACAAAAAAAGAAAACAGAGTTTATCTCACTCTACTACTGTGCTACCTTCCACTGCTACCCATGGGAAGCAGACTGAACAGCTCACCTCAAAGACAAAGGGAGCACATATACAGTAGCTCATACTTCATTCGCGAGTGAAAGA
The DNA here is from genome assembly GCF_018398535.1 of Haplochromis burtoni. NCBI lineage: Eukaryota > Metazoa > Chordata > Actinopteri > Cichliformes > Cichlidae > Haplochromis > Haplochromis burtoni. Next base: position 182,730 of record NW_024582523.1, on the reverse strand, counting down.
AGTCTGGAGGGAAAGTGAGCAGAAGGGAGGAGGGGAGGAGGGAAAGGAGGAGCAGCCTCACATCCTTTCCCAAGCAATTTCACCTCTGTCAGTCACTCTGCTCTTAAGTCTGTCACAAGTGGCAGTATCTTTCTCCCACAACTCCCGACTTCCTCCTTCCCTCTCTCCTACACATAAGTTCGCACACGCACACACACATTCACACACTAACTCGCTCCAGCTATACAACAACACAGCTGCTGAAGTTGCTCAGCGAATAAACATTTTTTTCCATCAGAACACTGTTTTACAACTTGGATAAGAATAGATTTTAATAAGCCATAACTCAGCGGTCTCGTTTTGAAATGAACTTTCTGGCTCGTGGAGAAGCTTCAGTGAGAAACATGAATGCATGAATGCTCCTCTCTCTCTCTGTGATGTAAACTCAGACTGCTAAACCCTAACCAATCAATCAGCAGCCGCAATGAGACATCAACAATTCGATGGCGGTCAGAGAAGGTTCAGTCTATCCTTAAAGCATTGCTTTCGACTTACACTCTGACTCCTACTGGGAAGCATTAATCACAGCAGACATGGCTGCCAGAAGAGTGGGTATTTTCGCTAACAGGGAACAGAAATGGTCTAAGTTGGTAAACAGACACTAAGGCCTTTGTGTCAACCCAACACCGGTTCTTAATGTTCGAGATACTGGCAGAGCAGTGTCCCTGCACATATCCAGCATGGCTGACTTCAAAGCTCTCACCACCTCAAAGGCTCATATTAAGATGTGACTGATCAAATAACAGGGCGGCTATTTCCTTTTGTGTTAAAAGTCTGTGTCCCAGTTTCCTGGAAAAGGGAGAAGACTGAGTGTGTTCTTACTCTGTTGAATTAAAAAACCAGAGCCCAACTAATACAGCATTTTTAAGACTGGTTATTTAAAAATTCAACTTATCAGTCACTATGTTTTTCTTCCAGACACATTTAACAGATCCCTAACATTTGTTATGTATGTGCTTACTAGGAGAATAGGACAATGCAACTTAAAAGAAATCTTGTTTTATTGTCACAATAAGTTGCGGATGATCTGCTAGCACCAGCTGGCAGTTGTGTTTACGGCATTTCAAATGCCTGTCATTAACAGGGAAGTTGCAGAGTGCCCTCTAGTGGACAAACAATGTCACATCAACAGTAATTACACGATTGAAGGGTGTTTCTTCACGTTTTTCATTTTTGTTTACTGGCTGTTATGAATGCAGACATTGATATATCTCCCATAGTTAACATCAGCTGATATAATAGCTCCACCAATCGAATGATCAGGCTAAAAATAAACAAACAAGTAAAATAATGAGAGAGCTAATGCAGCTATCTAAAACGAGAGCTCATAAAAAAAAATTCTAAAGTAAATCGAATTTTGCTGTTAACAACAGCAGCAACAATGCAATTAATTGGCATAAAACGCATTGATTTATTCTTGTATAACTAACAGCCATACTTTTGTTAAATATATAATTTTCCAATATATGCCACACCATATAACAGAACTCTGCAGACATTAACACCACATTAAATCTGTCCTAAAATAAAATTGATTTTTGATTTGATTTTCCACCTTCTGAGCTGTGAGAGCAAAAAGAGCTACAACACAAACACGTGTAATAAAAAATAAACCAACATAAAACAGTAAATACATTTATCAGTGAGCCAGGAAATATCACATAATAGAAAACTTCACATTTTTGTTGCCCCCCTGAAAGCCTGATAACAATGCATGCAGCTGCTCCATTGACATTACACAATAACAAGAGTCTTAAATAATTTTATTAACTTACTTAATGCTATTTAATTTTATTTTTAATGCTTCAATGCTTGGTTCTGGCTTCCTGCACACTTTTTATTGATCATTAACCATAAAAATTTAGGTGTCCTAGTTTCATTTTAGTGAAGTGAAGCTCAGCATGTTCGCTAATTCATTCAACTTAGTTCCATATTTTTCCAAATAAAACTGGCAAATGGCCTAACAGTGACAGATTTGAGATATTTAGAGAGTAGCCACAAACCTATTTTTGGTCTACTTCTGTTAAGTATTATTAAATGCACACTTGAAATACTAACAAACACATTGAGAGCAAGCTGTTCTTGTCTCTGCCTATAGCGAGAAATAAAAGGTAGAAAGGAAGAAAAGAAGACAATGGAAGACCACCTCAAAGATTACACAGTCCATCCGTCCTCTTGCCCAACAATTTCACAAGTAAATTAAATTAATAATTTCACAAGTCTTCCGCAGTGGAGTCTTTTTTCTCTTCCCTTTTTCCCTCTAACACCAGCTCTGCTCCAGCAGGAGAGTTGCCAAGTTTGCGTCTGGCAGAGAATATCACACCAGCAGGCCTGGTTTACAGGTCCTGCATAATTCTCTTTAATCATTGCAACTGTACGCAATTGTTGCTGTCACATCGGCCCTTTCCCCAATCTTAGTTCATCTCTGCTGCGCCCAGACACGTGTGAGGATTTTTATTTCTTTTAGTCACACGTTTCACTTCCATCTTTTTTATCATCTTTTCTAGCTCTCATCCAACTTGTCACTGGCTGTTTTAATACACTTACACATCAGCCACTCTAACCATCCTGATAAAACAGACAGCTGCTTTACCAAAGCGTGTCAAAGATTTTACACAAAGTCACAAAAATATCACAAACTGGAAATGGTTTTGACTCACATTTAGGCACAAAGGAACCATCAGAAAGTGTGAAAAGGGCCAACGTTTAATAATCACACTGCGGAGTATTACTGGAATACATCTATTATTCAGAGAAATTATTAAAAATCCAACTTGTCCTCTTTGGGTATCGTTGCCTTTCTTCTATGTCCAAGTTTATGCACATAATTCATGATGTATAACAAGCACTATAATGTAATAAGCACTGCTTCCCCTATTTTTCGTGGTGTGCATCAAAGCAAATATCACAGAGGTCTGGCCACAGAGGCGTGTCCACAGAGATAAATTTCACCCACCCAGAAGAATCAGCCACCCACGTGGTGAAATCCATATTTTTTTAAATCACAGTGGCTTTTATGTTGTTTTTTCCTCTTTTCATTTTGTGTTCCTTTGTGTTTTATGTGATTTTCTTCACAGGTCTTCAAAAATCTCTCAGTGCTCCTCTTATATACAGAACACATGTTCAAAGTACGGCAATTTTTCTTGAATGAACTGCAAAATCTGCTTCTAGTTACAAATGTTTGACCCTAGTTTTTTTCTTTCCCCCCTTCCTACAAGTGACATTAACAGTGTTCGCATAATAAATTATAGTGCTATAACAATGTAGTGTAGTAGTGTTGTCACTGTAGTCACTGGGTAACAGCTTGATTGGTCTTTCCTCTGGTGCACGACCCAACAGGTCTACTGAAGCAATACGAGATCCAGCAGATATCTCACAATAAAGTCCTTGTTAATAAATGTTCACTGTAATGCTGAATGACCACAGGGCCTGGTAGGAGTTTGTTTTGTGTTAACAGTGTAGTGCTGTACTATTAACAGGGAAATGGGAGCACATCAATATGAGAAGTTGTACATATTAGGCTCAAACAGAAGGAATTATAAATTAAAGTCTTTAATAAAAGCCCCCTTCAAATAAAGGCCTTGATACTTTCTGCAGGTGAGGTAAATAAAAGCTCCAGCTACTTCTGTGGAAGAAACAAAAAAAACCACATAAATTAGACACTCAATCCGTCAACGAGTCCAAATTGCATTCACAACAGGCCTGACAGTCGTTTAGTCTGTACTCAGCTTAAGATAAAGTATTCATTGGCTTCTTTTTATACTGCAAGCTTCTCTTTCAAACAACTTCCTGTTTAGCATTCAGGTGGAATGTTTCATCTTGTACACCACCACTGTCACAGCAGTCATGCCTTGCAAAAACCTGCCATAGAGCTGCAGCGTATTACTGAATGCATCTCTCTTCTGCTCACGACTCATTTCAGATTGAAGTTGCGTGTCGACATTTGTGTATTAATATGCTACGTGCCTTTTTTTTTTTGTCCGTTCTGGGGGCCTTTACAGGTGAGAACTCAGGCGAAAGTTATTTTTCGCTTCGCTGAATCCAAATTGCCTCTACCACACACTGTAACTTGATACCATTACGGAGCTTTCATTTAGCAGGTGAGGGCTTAAAAGCACAAAGGGGGACTCATGTGTGCCAACAGACTTAGCCAGCTACAAGCACATTATGCCCTCTACTCAATCTACTCTTCCAGGGAAAAAAAGCTTCACGCTTGAGCAGATTTTCTCTTTGGAGCATTTCACTATTTTACATTTGCTGGATTTATGGATAAACTCCTGAAGAAGCAGAATATTATGAGAAAACCTGAACATTTTAAGGAAGTTAAAACGGAGTGATGGCTGATTTTTAATATAGGTTTAGATGAAAACCCAATCTACAGTAGTTAGCAGCCAAAAAATTGAAAATTATAACATGCTGTGGTGGCTCCCTGCAACCGCCTCTCAACAAAGATTGCCAAGATACCGCTTGCCTGCCTCTGCTACAGCAGGGGACGTGTAATTAAAGGAAACTAAATTAAAGGTGCTTTTGTCTGTTAAAGTCTCATCCGAGCGCCTGCTCACCTCCAAGGAGAGTTACAATTAAACCCAATGTCACGGACGCAGCCAAACAATCTGGGCTGTTATTGTTTGCGTTTGGAGCACAGCAGGGTGCAAGGACCTCTCAGTGAAGGTTATTCTGTTGCTATGGAGCAGCAGTTAGGGAAGCAGGGAGAGGGTACACAGAGGGACTGCGGGAGGGTGGAAAAAAAAGAAAGGAAGGAAAATTTGTGGGAGATGCAGATGTGTTGTTGTTTCTCTATGTGGAATCCTCACGGGGTATTACAGTACTCACAGAGGAGTACAGTGTGCAGCTGACTCTTTACTCCCAGTTGTTTCTAGCTGTAAAAACAGTCTGGTCTGCTTAATACGCCTGAGATACACAATGTGTTTTAGAATGCAGAGCCAGATGAAAAAAAGTCAGTTAAAGGAGCTCTTTTGGCAACAGGTAATGAGCAAGCAAGTAGGTTATTTTTTTCTAGCAAATAGTAGATGTGATGTTTAAGGCATCATCGGCAACTAATAATAATAATAATAATAATAATAATAATAATAATAATGGATTGCATTTATATAGCGCTTTTCTGGAGACTCAAAACGCTTCCACATTCACACACTGGTGTGAGGCAAACCACAGTTGTAGCCACAGCTGCCCTGGGCTGCCATATCGCGCCATCAGCCCTTCAGGCCAACACCAGTAGGCGGTAGGGTGAAGTGTCTTGCTCAAGGACACAACGACCAGGACAGACAGAGCTGGGGTTCGAACCGGCGACCTTACACGATACATAAGGATAAGGTTACAAGATGAGCTTCCCAACCCCCTGAACCACGGTCGCCCTAACCCTAGTCCTGTGTCTTTTTATAAGACTGATCACCTCTTAGACCCCTGACAGCCAAGAAAAGAAAACAAGCAACAATATTTTTAATAGAATAGAGTTAAGGGTAATGACTAAGACCTCACAGGGTTAATTCTACTTCAAAATATGGGCTTTTTTAATTTCAAATGTGGATTGAAATTCAGTATAGCTTTTAAAAGGACACTGAAAGTCCGTATTGGCAAATGCCTGGCAGTGACAAATCAGGGCACTTGCACTGGATGAGGTAAATGTTTAGGTTCTCAGTTTGCACAGCCAGTAACAACACCGGCTTTGTCCCGTGAAACACAGACAGATTCCTGAAGAAGCTCATTGATATTCTCATTGTCTCCTGGAAGAGCTGCTAGAAGTCGCTGCAAGTTGCTGGAAGTCACCTCTATAAAAAAGAAAATACTATTTGGCCTTGAAAGACATTATTAAATACTTTTATGTTGCTTTTAGATTTGATTCAGTTCCCAGCTCTCCAGCTAAATATAATTAACTATCAATCCCTCAGGTAGCAAAAGATAAATGTTTAAGACACTGGTGGAGAATGATATTGGATTGGAATATATTCCATGCGGTGTGTACGTGCTAGAACTGATGAGTCGTTAAGGCCGAAGCATTCTATGAATTTATCCCAGTGCAATGGGATTCATGAATATTTCCAACATGACACAGTGTTGCAGCTTGAAGCCCTCTGAGTGCAATCAGTCTGATGAGATTCCTTCAGGAACAACAACACAGAGCGTACAAACTACAACTAAAGCAAACAGAATGAGCACACAGTTGGGGCACGCGCACTCAACTCTGAATTATTAAGTCAACATCCTCCTCGTGGCGTCTCACTGAAAAAGAAAACGGGTTCGTAATGAGGAGGTGTAATAATGTCGTCTGGAGCACGTGTGGGCACAACAATTGTGTAATTTACTTGCATGGTCAATCAGCATGGGTGCGTTTGTTTGTGTGCTACTTGTAGAGACTTGCCTGTAAATAATTAGATCTCCTCGTTAAAAACATAATAATAACTCCACTACATTAATGTGGCTGCACACATAATACACAGTTCTAAGTTTTGGACTTAAACATCACAATGTGAAATGAAGGTAGTGGGAAAATAATCAGCACCCACAGGTGTTGTCACTTCCTGCTGATAAGGCCTCTGCTCAGGATGAGATTAAGTGAAGCATCTGAATTACATGAAGGAATTACATGAAGCATTAAATGTTTTATATAAATAATGCTGCAGGGACCGTGTGCCTGTGTGTGGGTTTTTGTGTGTTTTAACAAGTGTCAGAAATTCCAACTTGTGATTCTGACTCTGGTTTTTGCCTGACAGAGTGGTTTAAAACAGGATGCAAACGCAGCACGCGTATGGTTAATATCTACTTTCCCCAGATTAAAAGAGCAGTGAGCCAGATACAGTGCGTGCATGCCCACAAAACCTGGTCATGGAGTAGAGATTAAGTGATGCACAACAACAAAAAGGAGTGCCCTACAGAAACATAACTGTATAAAAATATAAGTGGATTGTTTCATCAATCTCAAATAAGTAGTTTTTTGTAAACTTCCCCATTCTGGTCACTTTTGGCAAAAACCTTTAACATCAGCTATCCCATCTCTACATCAGCTTCCTGTTTTTTTCAGTGCCACTGTCTCCAAACCATACATCATAGCAGGTCTCACTACCAATTCGGAAACCTTACACACTGTTTGTTGCTTTGGATGGTTGCCCTCAACTATTTAAACTCATCCACCTTTATTACCTCTACTCCTTGCATCTTCAGCTTGCCATCAGCCTCATTCTCATTAACACACATGTATTCTGTCTTGCTTCAACTGACTTCTACTCCTCTTTTCTCCCATATACCCTTCTACCTGTTTTCTACTTCCACTACAGATCACAGTGTTGTCTGCAACCATCACTGGGACTCCTGCCTAACCTCATTGCTAAAAAATCTTAACCGTAATAGCTCCAATGAAAAAAAAGCAGAAATGTCAGTGAAATATCTCTGTAAAATAACCCCTAAATGATGTTCATTTTTCAAGGCAATTGCTATGTTATGCATTGTTATCAGCTTGATAATGGCTGTATATTATCCTTGCTTGACTTTAAAAAAATTGTAAGTGATCTAACAGCTATAACAGTGTAGGTAAAAGTCCTATAAAAGGCAATCCTTCCAGTGGAAGTAATCATGACCTTCTCTCTCTAGGTCCCAGATAGCCAATCAGCAGGATGAGGGACTTTTAAGCAGCCTCCCTATCACCATGGTGATGCTTGCTACATGGTGATGCTACAAGCTGGCATGCTATGGATGCAGGTCAGATCGCCTTATTAGCTGTATGAAGGTCACCAGTGGAGACAACACTTGTGATATTTGTTGACATTTTGCAATTGGACAGCAGCCCCTCCTCCACCCCCCCATGACCACAGAAACTGTCAACAAAAAGATGATTTTGTGTTACGTCCCCCCCCCCGTCCCGTTTGGTTCTTTTGCCATCAGAATTATTGTCTATATTTTATTTTATTTTCACTTGCTACACACGGGACAGACATGACTGGGGGAAAGAAAAGGGAGAAAGAAAGAGAGGTAGGGAAAGAAAAACAGCGGGGAAGAGGAACGGTGATAAAGGGTAAAAAACAAAAGCAAACGAAACAAACAGACAGAAAATACATATATCAATCACCTGGATCACCTGTTGAGAAAGAAAAAAGAGAAAACAAGCAAAAAAAAAAGAGCAATATAATAAACAACATCATCGTGACGACCTATGTGAACGTAACAGTAAATACTAAATATTGAATATTATTGTGCAGCACGTAAGATCGACAGCGCACAGTGTGCTTTGAGGTAGCAGCCAAAAAGGGTGTCATTTGTGTCTGTGAGCACCCGTGTGTACACCTGTGAGCGTGAGCACGCTTGTATTCAAAAGGTTCCTTCGTGTAATGATCTGCTAGAGGGTGTGGGGAGCCATAGCCCCGTCCTCCAGGGCATGAAGCAGCAAATGGAGGAGATCCAGGCTCCAGACATCCAGAGACACTCAGAGCACAAGAGACCAACAGAGGGGCAACCGTGCCACTCTCCCGGAAAGAGCTGAGGAGAGCCCCAGATGAGGGGTCACTCAGCAGCCGCGGAGCAGAAGCCAGAGGGGGTTGCAGTGACGCGCCCGTGAGCTCTGCCGGCAGCCAGCTGCGCCAGAGTGACCGAGCCCCGGGGCCGAGGGCACCCCACTCAAAAGAGATGATTTTGTCTTACGTTCTCACTGTAACTAACCCTAATAACTTTATGAATGTATCTCGCTGTACGCAGGCAAGCAGTTTGAGTCAAACCGTACATCTGTTTTCTTTGGCAACAGTTAATGAAAGAGCAAACCGAGATCATCTGAGTGTGATACGGATGAAATAATTGCCAGTGTCACCACATTATCGAATACTCTCCGCCACAACCGTATTAAATTGTCCCTTTCTGTTGAAACCCGGCGATTATCTTTGACAGTGTAATCTTACCAACACACTGTACTCAATAATCCATCATCTGTGTTTGAACACTGCTTCATTAGACCGGTAGGCACACAGAATATTCCTCCAATAGTGTGAGAGTTTGTGTACTGTTCTGCAGATGTGTGGAGTGTGTGTGTGTGTGTGTGTGGAGAAAGGGTGGAAGTGAAAGAGCCGGAGAGTTATCTGAAGGTTGTGAGTGTGACACTTCCAAGCGTGCTGTCTCTGATCAGAACACCGCTGCATATGAATGACCCCCCCACACACACACACACACACACACACACACCCACTTACTCACCATGAATGTACAATGCACTGGAGGTCTCTCTCTTTATCCTCCTTCTCTGTGTCTCATTCACTGTGCACTGATAGACAGGATGCAAATGCATTGACTGAAAATATGATTCATTACGGCTGTCACTGCTGTCGTGTCAAGCTACACACTGAAAAGCCGAGGATATCTTGCAAGACAGTATACTGTGTGACACAAATTAGACTTGGCAATGATGTAATGATGCTGCTAATTTAACATGACAGCATCAAATACTTGTTTCAGTTCTTATCCCCCTCACCTGATATCCACTGTTTAGCCAAGACAGGCAGCCCATGCATGGACCACAGGGACCCACGTGAATAGATACGAACACACACTCGCAACATATTATTATGTGGTATACAACTTTATCCAGTATTAATGAATTCCATGTATTATAAATGGGTTGTGTGGTACTTGTCACTCAATGCTGTGCTAGCAAACATTGTCTGGCCACTATCATCCAGTACAACAAATTAGCTTTTACACTGAGTTTTTTTTTTCTTTTTTTATTGTGGCATCTAAACTGGTCTCTCTCAGTTTAAAGCTCCTCCTTTCACAATCTCTGTAAATTAAAAGAGAAAAGAAAAAAACGGACTGTGTTGAAATGATGTGTTCTAGTGAATAAATGTCTTTGCATTCTGCTGCCTGGGATTCGTCTAAATCGCATGCTGCCCTGGGTCCCATTCTGTCTCTGCTCATCGTCATCACAATCTGGAGACATGAAGCAGCACATCAGGAGCAGGTACAGTATGAATTCAAACACCAACTGGTCCTCAACCACCAACATTATAACACTGAATTGGTTGCTGATTACAGCCTAACTAGTAGCAGCACACACACCTGAACTGCTATAAACAACCCCTATATTGCTTCGCGGCAGGCAAGTTCCTGTGTTCTTACCTTCTCCCTCCAGCTTGATATCCAGGCCCTCTAGGGAGTTGGCTGAGTCCCCCTCCTCCAGGGAGAGCCTTCCAAACAGGCTGCCAGCCATAGTGAACAACACCTCACTACAGGACACACACACTCTCTCAGTAACACACCCAATACTGTATCAGAGGCAGTCTGAGAGATCTTCCTCTCCCTCTCTCTCCTTATCGCTCCCTGATTCCCTCCTCTTTCCGCCAAAATGACTCCTCGCTAACGGCACCTCGCCGCTCTTCCCCTCCCTCCCTCTCCACCTGCTCTTGACGTGAATGTGTATAAGCTATGCCTGGCCGAGCGTCTTGTCCTCAGCATGAATGAACGGAGACGAGGGAGGGCTGGGTGCATGTGGAAAGAAAGAAGGTGGGGAGAGGAGAAAGAGAGGAGGGAAGTGTGATGCTTTCCTTAAGAGGAGGGTAAAGAGGAGCCAGGAAAATTGCTTGTCTAGGTTTCCCCATGGGGGTCAAGTGGGGGGAGAGAGTAGCAGAGGGTTGGCTTGTAAGAAGGAGGTGTGGTCAAAGAGGTGGCGCTTAGGGAGCGCACTTGTGTATTTTGTTACTGCTTGCCATTACTATTATCAGAGGAACAATCACAGACTTGACTTTTTTAAATATAATACAAGTGAAATTATCTAATTGGGAAATTTATATCTGAGCTACTTCGCTGACATAAATTTAAAAAAAAAAAAAAAGTTTCAAATAAAACCTGACCCTTCTCTCACCCTTCTCCACGTCTGAACAAAATATATCCCTGCTGGAAATGTTGCTTTTTAAATGTAAAAAAAGACATAAATTGGTTTAGAGAAACAATCGACTGCGTGTTACTAAAAATGCCACTCATCCCAGTCTCAGCCCTCGGCTAGTGCACAAATCAAGACTGACTGACAGCCTATTACACAAAAGACTCAACACACATTCTTGGTATAAATGCTTCTCTTTCTTTCTCTCTTCCTCTCCTTTTCTGGCAGCTGACTGCTGGAATTTACTATCATATATAACAAATAACTTTGAGGCTGCGGATTTGAGATTTGGCCCCGTGTTAAAAAACACTGGAGTGACTTTCCCAGACATGTGGGGCTGGATGTAAAAATGATGTGTACGCACAAAAAAACACTTTTTCCCACACATATATCAGTATGTGCATGTGTGTGCATGTGTAAATGTGCAGGCATACCCACATTACTCCAAACAACACAACAACACAACAATTTTTTTAAATTTACAAATACAATTTACCCATTAAAAACCTCACCGCAACTAATTTTGAGTACTAACTTTATTCTTAACATTTTTTTAAATTATTGATCATTTCTCATGAGCGGTGGCTGTGTATAACAGTCTGCTTCCCTTGTGTGAACTTCTATACACTTTTTCCCTCCTTTTTGTAGCCCAGCTGTTTCTTTTTTTTTTTTTTTTAACTCTGTCACATTCTTTTTGTCTTTTTTCCTTCAGAAGTTTTTCTTCTATTTGTGATTCACATCACCAAATACACATTTTCTTTTACTCCACCACTCTGGTGAAGTGTCTTAAATACAGTTTTATTTACAAATATAAATATACCTTTTTTAGTTATATGCATGTATTTTTCTCCTTTTCACGAGTTTCTGTCTTCAGCGATGAGCGAAAAGGAAATACATGGAGACATGGCTATGTGCCAGTTTACTTTTTAATGCAAAAACATTTTCTCGTTTAAACAAGAAAACATACTTTGACTGATGTCAGAATATTACAGATTTACTTTCATATAAATGGAACAATTTTAAACACGTGATGCCAAATTTGCCTCGCAGTCCAGCACTTCTCTGTGGAAGCATTTGCACAGGATACAATGCCTACTTTTGTTATGTTAATCACAAACAGTCACAAATTACTATTCTGGATTCAGCTTGATAACTATAGACAGCTTCAGAGCTGGATAGAAAAGCAACAGTAACTCAAATAACCACTTGTTACAACCAAGGTACGCAGAAGAGCATCTCTGAACCTTAAAGCAGATGGGCTACAGAAGACCACTCCAGGTACTACTATTCTCAGATAAGACAAAAGAAAGCTACAATTCACAAGGGCAACATCTGGATGATAAGGTTCAAATTTGACGTAAACAACATAAAAGCATGAATCCATCCTGCTTTGTATCAGTGATTCTGCCTGGTCCAGCTGGTGTAATAGTGTGGAGGACATTTTGCAGCACATTCTGAGCCACTTAGTACCAGTTGAGCATTGGTTTTAGGCCACACCCCACCTGACTATTGTTGCTGACCATTTCCACTTCCAGTGGGATCATGCATTACTTTACTCTGCTCAAATCAAGCACTTTTGGGATGTGGTTTGATGGTAGGTGACAAATCTGCAGTGATGCTGTGTGATGCTATCATAACCCAAAGTCTCTGAGAAATGTGTTCAACACTGCGTTGACTCTATGCCATGAAGACTTAAGGCGGTTCTGGAGGCAAAAGGGGGTCTAACCCAGTAAAAGACAGGTGTATCTAATGGATGATGTCACCAAAATCAATAATTAGGGTAAAATTCAAATCTCAAAATTCTGAAAACGCCATGATATTTCCTTGTCCATGGTAGTGCAGCTGCGGTAGCTCTGCTCTGACAAGCCATGATGATTGCTGCGCAAAAGACAATACGCGAACCATTCTGTGGTCTTTTTCCTACCAAAGGAGGAAACACTCTCAATTCACCAAAGCAAAGATCCAGATCTGTTCAAAAAAACTCAAGCTCAGCAACTGTCCAGTAACAATAGCTAAAGTGTTATCCTTAAGTTCTACTGAAATATGCATTAACATTTCATTTCATGCAGCTGGCACTCGTATTGTAAATCAACTTTACTTCAGGCTAAAATGTTAGCAATGGCTAACATTGTATGCTAATAAAAACATAATATAATTGTAACATTAGTTGCTTAATCTGCAACCATCGTAAGATTTCATCAGTCAACCAAGTATAATGTTAACATTTTAAATAAATGATCTGCCACCCTGTCGCGTTTTAATACAACCTTTTAATAAAGGACTTTAAAATGGTCAACCCATGTACTTAAACATTATGTGTTATTAAATTGGATATTGAGAATCATGTGGTTATACAGGTATTGGTTTCTGATATCGTGACATTCCTAGTAACTAATAAAGTGTCCAATGAATGACTGTATTGTATTGTAGCAGCCACCGACTAACTACAGATCTACAGAGTTCAAAAAAGCTGACCAGAAAAAAAGCTAACTGCCAAAGTAAGTAAGACCCTTACACGACACTTGGAGGTTAATCTCTTCCACGTCCTGCTATTTCAGTGACAATCTTTAATAAAAAAGTCACTTTATGTGTCAAATGTGTGTTCATCTGAAAACTTGCACAGTTATGTATACACCAATGTATACTACTCAGCTCTCATGCATTTGGCAAATCCTTTAAAGCATGACTGATCTAGAACTGGCGTTTTACCGCTTGGTTAGCCAGCTCATTAAGTCACATTAGTACTCTGGAGATGAGATACAAGTACTGACTGAAAGAATAATCACTAACCAATCTCTTCCTCTCAATATCTCACTCACTCACACACGCACGCATGCGCAATCTTCACGGCGAGACCGAAACACTTACCCGAGTCAGAGCTGGATGTGGCCACGGGCATTTTAGAAACTGGTTCTTCTGAGTATCCTCCACAAGACTTGTTAGGTCAACTGCAATAAAAAAGAGAGTGCAAAACGAGAAGGTAGATGCATTAAAAAACGAAAACCTTTATCTATCCCACTGCTGGGTTAGAATTAGGAATGAAATAAGCGACGGAGGGTAAAGTTGTGTTGTTAGGTTGAAGCTCAACACTGAGTGATCAGGAGAAGACTTAGTGTACAAATCCCTTTCTGGCACAAGCGCAGTCAATGGACTAAACATTCACACTAACAAGCTCCCACACAGGGTAATTGGTATTTAACTTTATTAAGACCTAAAAACAGAACAGCTAGTTGCCCTGGTAACATCTAAACAATTTTAGCCATTGTATCTGTTGGGAATACCATTAGCAACAGTTGGAAAGACTTTGTAAGTGGGTTCAGCAAGGCCAGTTATCACTAGCTTAGTGAGGATCTCTGCTGACTCTAATTGATCCATTTATCGTCATGAAAACGTAACAAGCGTCGCAGGCAGAAGACTGCAGGATTAACGATCTATTGTTCTGGGATCTAAAATTGGCTCCTCAAGTCATGGAGAATTTGTGAAAATACAAACAGTGAAAAGTAAATAAATGACATGGCGAATGAGGGGGAACATAAACTCAGCAGAACAATAAATGGGAATCGTGTCTATAGAGAAACTGAAAATGTAAGAGGAGGAGAAAAGGCAGGAGGAAACTAAAACGTATGCAATGCAAGGGAGTTAAAGAGAGAGGGAACAATGGTGAGGAAGAAGAGAGCGTTGCTGATAGGAGACAGGCAGCACTATCCAAGGATGCTAATTCCTGGTTGTCATGACAATAGCTATCCTTAGTGGAATAAATGCTGTAGTGGTCAAAAGAGAGCAATGTCACCGCAGGGTAAATGTCTGTGTCTGGCAACATAAAAATCCCATATTAGCCTTATTGTCACGTAGATGAGATGATGCTTCTTTTCAAAAAAATGCTACATTATGAATGTTTTCTGTCAGGGTTACAAAAAAATAAAAATAAATTCAAGCAGCAGCTTCCAGGAAGTTTTCAGCTCTCTGATAGGCTTCACCCAAACTAACTCAAATGACCAAACTGGACCTCTGAACTGGGTTTGGGGTTTGGTGCCTTTTGGATCTGTGTACATCACTGACTGCACTAACAGTCAGTCTGAGAATTCTGCAGTGTCTATTTTATTTGTAATCAGTATCTGAATCTGTGAGACGCATCCATAAGGTCCTTGGAGCACTCCAATATGCCATCTAAATCTAATCAGTTCTGGTACCAAAGACCCAAGACAGTGTGGTCATAATGCTGATGCTGAGGTAGTAATGTCACAGTGGCTACGTCTACCTTTTTGTGTGTGTGCATAAATAAATACCAGAATAATACCAGATCAGTCTACTAAAATCAGACCCATACTCAAAGAGGAGTTGCGATTCCTGTCAACTATGGATGGACGAACAGACGGATGTTGGATGCCTCGCTCATTTGTCCTTCAGCTGGATGAGCTAAAAACTTTTATCTTTTACCACTACTGAGCAAATGATATTTTTTAACTTCCCCTTAGGTTGAAATTTCCAATAACAAAGATACTCAGAGCAGTTTCTTGTAGCCCATCAGTTGTCAGTGAGCACAAACATAAAGATGTCTTTAAGCCCAGCGGTATCTAATCTTACTCATTTCATTCTCTGCACTGAGATCAAAATATTCCCAAATCATATTTGCTCAGATATCGTCTGCAGTTTTGTGCCTCAGCATTTTATCAACATATCCCAGGGCACAGATTGAAAATTCAGCTTATTAACTATTAATGTGACCCCACTGTGCTTTTTGGCCTACTTCGAAGGCATACGCTGCAATAAAAACTATGATCTACCAAAATATAGGGAGCTTGGGATTACTGTGTTACCACCACACCTACCTCTTCCATCTGAATAAGTGTCAGAGTGATTTGTTTGGATATACTAATGATACCAAACTGCTGAATATCATTATGCTTTTATTAGTTTGACTGGTTCCACTGGGCCGCGTGTTTTGATTCTGTCTGTGGTCTTTGGCCATATATACTTGCCTTATGTAATGAATCTACTTCTCTTTGTCCCCAGACATGCCATATCATATCACATCTGGAATAATAAAACCCAACTGAATGTAACTGGCCTTTAGAGAAAAGCTTTTGCAGTTTTTATTTTTTTGCGGTTAGTAATTGTTCCTGGGTGTATTTTAACTTAATTCTAACGTGTAATGATAGCAGAAGTGTCCAAAACTGTATATTTGAAAGTAATTTACATAATAATGAACCACAGATGGAAAATATTCTCATTAGATTGCTTGACTGCACGGACAAAGGTCTTGTCTCATTCCTCTTTGTGGATTGAATATAACTGGAGGGCAGTATTTGATCTGAGGAGCAGTACACAAGGGCTGGATGAAAAAAAGGATCTTCAATAATCGTCACAGAGTACAAAAAATAATTTTTTCGTATGACATCAATTTTATCTGAATATACCAATTCATTTAGCAGTCTGCTCAATTACTTAGCAAGGACATTTTTGTGGTTTAATATGAAAAGAAGACAATAAAAAGCCTTATTCTGAAATACTTTCAAATTAACCACTGAAAGACGTAGCTTGACAATCTAATTCAAATCTGACATTATTCCTCCCTTTTATAGTTTTTATATCGCTATATAACCCTTGTTCAAGTAGTATCACAAATTTAAAATTTAAAGTTATTACATTTTGTATTTAAAGTATTAAGCTATTTTTATTGACTCGGTGAGAAACAAATCTATTCTTTTGCTCACTAAAAGGACTGTTCTCTGGATTTGTGATTCATATGAATATTGTTGATGACAGTATTAAGGAAGAAGCTCCAATGTATCATATCTATTCTGTGATTGGATGATTTCATAGCTGCAGATTTAGCACACAGCTGAATCTCCCTCTAAAAACCTTAGTGCAGCGTTTGATACTGTTGACCATAATATCCTATTGGAGCGATTAGAACATGCTGTAGGTATTACAGGTATCATATCTGTCTAATAGACTCCAATTTGTACATGTAAATGGAGAGTCCTCTTCACACACTGAGGTTAATTATGGAGTTACACAGGGTTCGGTGCTAGGACCAATTCTGTTTACACTATACATGCTTCCCCTAGGCAGCATCATTAGAAGACATAGCATACTCACTATGTACCTTCCTTGGACCACTGCAGACCAGAAACACCCCACAAGAGCTGCAGTTTTGGAGATGGTCTGACCTAGACGCCTAGCCATCACAATTTGGCGCTTTTCAAACTCGTTAAATTCGTCACTGTTTTCCTGTTTCTAACACATCAACTTCGAGGACAAAATTTTCACTTTCTAACATACCGACCCGCTAAAAGGTTCCATGATGAAAAGTTAATCAGTGTTATTAACTGTCTGTGGTCAGAATGTTATGCTTAATCTGTGTTACCTTGTGTTACCTCTTTATCAGACCCTCTTTTGTCTTGCCATCACAAAAAAAGTTACAAACTTTAAGATCTGCCCTACTTAGACCTGCAAGTAGTGATACTAAAGAAGCAAGAGGAAGGTGGATCCCCTCACTCATACCTCTTAATTAAACCCTGAGGAACACAATTGAAAAGAATCATTTTGAAAAGTGAAAAAATATAAAAAATATATTAAGTCAGCACTAAACAAGTATAATGCCTGCCCGATAATTGTCCCAATAATAACTGATATAACTCAAATCCTCAAATTCCCTTCACTATAACTGTAAACATTGTTTAACCTTAAATTAAGGGTTAAACAATGGAACCCCGACTTACGAATACCCCATTTAACGAAAAACTCAAGTTACGAAGGCACTTAACGGCAATATTTCTGCCCGAGTTACGGCAAAATGCCTGTGTAACAAAATCCGCTGGCTCTGATTGGCTGAGCCCAGAATGCACACAATGCCCACAATGCCTTCCGAATCATGTGACAACCCCTTGGCTTTCGTACTTGCACTTCGCTGTTCCACTTGAACGACGTATTGTTGTTGCAGTTCGCAATTAGCCTGTAGCCTATCGTTCACTCAAAAGGCGCGATGGGTGCTTCGACTTACGAAATCTTTGACTCTCGGGAACGAATTAATTTCGTAAGTCGGGGTTCCACTGTTCTAGCTTATTTCTCCTCTGAATAATTCATTCATTTCCACCTCATTAGAAGTTTTGAATTTTTTATTTTTACTTAGTTTTCTGCTGAGTTCTGCTGTCAGTTAGGTTTAAATACACCCCCTTTACAATGTCAAACACAGGTTAGAAATCTCAATATTTTCAGCTACTGGGGTCCCAATATTCACACAACCGAAAGTTAACATCACTACCAGAAGCTTTACACTGTCCTTTCTAATGGCATTTGACTGAAAAGCCTGTGTCCACCAATTAATTATTAAATTGAAATATGGTTGAGAGTCCCTCTCTGTTATCGACTAAAATGTGACATTTGGGGCTGAGATATTAATTAACCAGCCTGTGTATCCTGTTTCGTTTACTGGGATTTGTAATTGATCATTTTTTCCCCTGAATCTTTTATTTAGATGGTTAAATTTCCCTTTTTTTTCTCACTTATTTTTTAATTTTTGTAATTTTTTTTATACTTAGCACTTCTGATGGCAACACCTACAGGCCGTGTTTCTAAAAGTGTAACAGTAAAACACATTCTTAGATGCTAAAGAACTCATGGCTTTTGCAAAACTCTGATCCGAGTGGATCAGGTCCTTAATACCACATACCAAGCCCCCCAAGCTTATCCGAGGCATCCCATGTTTGCACTGAGAAATGACGGCACTTGTTAAAAGTATGCAAAGACCACACAGCAGCTAAGAAGTCAAAGCCGACTGCAGCAGACCTTGGCCATGCAAGATACCAACACACCAGGAGGGTTGGAAGGACAGGATGCCGGGAAGAGAGCCGAACCCTTTGAGCTTTTTACTCTGCTATTCTGCCTTTTGTAATATTAATAGGGTAAATTAGTCGAGAGTCAATGATGGTGCGGTCATAACCAGCCAAGGCATTTTCTTGGTAATTGGTGCCATTTTCAGAGAGAATAGCCTGTTACATGTAACCAGTAATCAAGCTCTACAATCAAGGATAAAATAGGTATTTCTCAAAAATAACATTAAGGGTGAAGTTGTTCAAAATTAGCATTTCTCGCTAACTGCCTTTCTACTACAAGCTACAAGAGACCCTGCATGCAGCTTGTGGGTCAGTGTGTCTCCACTGTAATACTGTATCGCAGCATCTAAACTATCTCTGCTCTCTGAGTGGTTTTTCCCTCTGGGTCCACATTAGTCAGCTCACACACACACGCTCATGCAGATCTCCATCTTGCTCACTGTATTGCAGGAAGACAGCAGCTGTCATGACATCACATTTGCCGGCCTGCTATCATCTCTACATCAACTGTCAGTTCACCAAAACAAGAGGCCAGCAGCAGGTTTGGTTCTTGTGGTCGACGTACACAAAAAATTATATTCATTTTAATATAGCTTACTCAACATTTCCAGTGGAACAACATTATTCTGGAGATTGCTGCAACACAGAATAAAAAGGGCAAAGGTCAGTTAAAAATATCCCTAGAGCTGAAGGGAATTCTTAATTCTGCATTCAGGGAATTCTTTGTTGCGCAGATTGTAAGCCTACACTTGTGTGAACCCAATGCACTGTGATAAATTTATTATTAACTCCATTTCCTTTAAGGTAGTGCTTGCAGATATATGGCATACAACTGCAAAGAAAGCCTGTGTCCAATTTTCCTGAAATTGCACGCTCTAGGACACTTTGGCCTGGAGCAATGACACAAGCAGCGGCTCAGGTGTTTGTACGCCAAGTGTAAAACGCCTTGAGGTGTTCTCACAGTGAGGCTGCATTAAAGCCTGCACACATGCTTGCACATACAGATACACATGCGAGCACACAAGCACCAGCAACCAAACAAGTCTTAATCCACACATGCAGGCTGGCGTCACGCCTAAAAATAACCCTGTGCTCCCACAGGTTCAGCTCCTCTCATTACTTTACAAGGGAAAACTGTCGTATCCAAGACAACCGTGAGCAGCTCTTTTTCTGTTCCCCGGCGCTTTGCTATGGCAACAAGGGAAAATGCGTAAAATAATAATAAGTTGGAGCTAAAATTGGGTCTATTACAGTGTTTGAGCTACACTTCAACTCAGCTTTGCTCTTTGTCTGTGGAAATGATTTCAGATTAGCTTTATATTTCAAAAGTATTCACACAGCAGCCTGGAAATACATTTTGACAGATCTCACCAGCCAAAATTAAGCTTGTAAAGGACACATGACACCAAAACAAACCACAAATAAATCTATGGGACAATTACATAACAGCCATTACTACAAAGAGCCAGCCAAACAAAGAAACATACTGTTTGAGACAATCATGTTGTCGCACTCACACATGCATGCAGCTGGGCTTCACAACAGTCAGTTGTTTAGTGACAGAAGATATCTATGTTTCTTGTTGCTGTTGTAAAGATGCAGGTTAATGGATTCAAATGAGAAATGCACCGATCAACCGGCCAGGGACTGGATCGGTCAGTTTTCCCAGACAGGCGGGCAGCCAGTCGGCTTCCTATAATTACAATTAAAAGTCTGTTTCATGTCTACACAACACGTGCGCATGCAGCACACGGAAATCACGGCATGCATACTCGCACCCACACGCTAAAATGTC
The DNA here is from genome assembly GCF_018398535.1 of Haplochromis burtoni. NCBI lineage: Eukaryota > Metazoa > Chordata > Actinopteri > Cichliformes > Cichlidae > Haplochromis > Haplochromis burtoni. Next base: position 162,188 of record NW_024582523.1, on the reverse strand, counting down.
ACTAGCATGATAGAGCCTCACCGTGACACAAACTTGACAAAAGTAAACTGTGGGGGGACCTGAAATACAGAAACCTAATGAGACAAGCTTTGCACAACTGAACATGGTCATTTTAAAGACATGAACAAAGAAGTGGCTAAAGCTAGCCAAGAGCCTCGGTATGAGCAAAGGATCAAAATAGTTACAGTAGGGCAAAAAAGTATTTAGTCAGCCACCGATTGTGCAAGTTCCCCCACTTAAAATGATGACAGAGGTCAGTAATTTGCACCAGAGGTACACTTCAACTGTGAGAGACAGAATGTGAAAAAAAAATCCATGAATCCACATGGTAGGATTTGTAAAGAATTTATTCGTAAATAGGGTGGAAAATAAGTATTTGGTCACCTCAAACAAGGAAAATCTCTGGCTCTCACAGACCTGTAACGTCTTCTGTAAGAAGCTTTTCTGTCCCCCACTCGTTACCTGTATGAATGGCACCTGTTTGAACTCATCATCTGTATAAAAGACACCTGTCCACAGCCTCAAACAGTCAGACTCCAAACTCCGCCATGGCCAAGACCAAAGAGCTTTCGAAGGACACCAGGAAAAGTATTGTAGACCTGCACCAGACTGGGAAGAGTGAATCTACAATAGGCAAGCAGCTTGGTGTGAAAAAATCAACTGTGGGAGCAATCATCAGAAAATGGAAGACATACAAGACCACTGATAATCTCCCTCGATCTGGGGCTCCACGCAAGATCTCATCCCGTGGGGTCAAAATGATCATGAGAACGGTGAGCAAAGATCCCAGAACCACACGGGGGGACCTGGTGAATGACCTGCAGAGAGCTGGGACCAAAGTAACAAAGGTCACCATCAGTAACACACTACAACGGCAGGGAATCAAATCCCGCAGTGCCAGACGTGTTCCGCTGCTGAAGCCAGTGCATGTCCAGGCCCGTCTGAAGTTTGCCAGAGAGCACATGGATGATACAGCAGAGGATTGGGAGAATGTCATGTGGTCAGATGAAACCAAAGTAGAACTTTTTGGTATAAACTCAACTCGTCGTGTTTGGAGGAAGAAGAATACTGAGTTGCATCCCAAGAACACCATACCTACTGTGAAGCATGGGGGTGGAAACATCATGCTATGGGGCTGTTTTTCTGCCAAGGGGACAGGACGACTGATCCGTGTTAAGGACAGAATGAATGGGGCCATGTATCGTGAGATTTTGAGCCAAAACCTCCTTCCATCAGTGAGAACTTTGAAGATGAAACGAGGCTGGGTCTTCCAACATGACAATGATCCAAAACACACCGCCCGGGCAACAAAGGAGTGGCTCCGTAAGAAGCATTTGAAAGTCCTGGAGTGGCCTAGCCAGTCTCCAGACCTCAACCCCATAGAAAATCTGTGGCGGGAGTTGAAAGTCCGTGTTGCTCGGCGACAGCCCCAAAACATCACTGCTCTCGAGAAGATCTGCATGGAGGAATGGGCCAAAATACCAGCTACTGTGTGTGCAAACCTGGTAAAGACCTATAGTAAACGTTTGACCTCTGTTATTGCCAACAAAGGTTATGTTACAAAGTATTGAGTTGTATTTTTGTTATTGACCAAATACTTATTTTCCACCCTGATTTACGAATAAATTCTTTACAAATCCTACCATGTGGATTCATGGATTTTTTTTTCACATTCTGTCTCTCACAGTTGAAGTGTACCTCTGGTGCAAATTACTGACCTCTGTCATCATTTTAGGTGGGGGAACTTGCACAATCGGTGGCTGACTAAATACTTTTTTGCCCCACTGTATGAGTGAAAAAGAGAAAAGTATTGGTGACATGTTATCTAATGAAGTTATAAGCATACTGAAAAATAATGTATGTACCCGACAGCTGTTTTGTTATATAAATCAGTTGGACCTGCTTTTGTTTGATAGGGTAAAATATGTCAGGTAAAGGTGGGCATACAGCAGCTTATATTTATTTAGTTATTGGTATCTTTTTTCATTAGCAGAGCGCTTTTTTCCAGTTGTTTAAGCAAGAGAAGTTCCTGTAACCTACAGCAGTTTAAGAAGATTGTTAAGTTTAATCATTTCTTTAATTTATTTTCTTTTCTTTTTTGGGGGGGGGGGTTGCCTATCCGGTCAGTTATAGCTCTTACAAAGTAAAAAGGAAATTGGCAGAAATTGCTATTGGCAGGTCATGTGTACAAAATAAATAAATAAATAAACATCAGAAGCTGGAATCAGCCAAGAAAACGACAGTTGTTACATCTCTAATTGAAACATTCTAGGAAGGGAGCAATGTAAAAAAAAAAGTGTTAATTAGACCCAGTGCTACCTCTGCTTGCTTTGTATACAGAAAGACAACGGTAATTAAAAACTGGACATCATTGAAAATTGTCTTTTAAATGCAAAAAGCTAATAACATTGTGCTGGGGATAAAATATTATCAGCCATGTTTCACAAAACACAATTTATACTTGACCTTCTAACAGGAAGAATGACATTTATACTGAAAGAAAAAACAAATACATTTGTAAAAGTCTGGAGATATTTCTTTAAACTTTGTAAAATATGAAGTCAATCGGGACAATTGAATGTCATACCTTAGCAGCATTATATCTTTCGAATAGACATCTCAATTCAAGGATATGTAGTACCATGTGTCATAAAAGAGAAGGAGCTTTTGGTTATCTTTGGGGCTTTTTAGTTTAGATTTTACTATTGATCTGTTCAAAAAACAACTAAAAAGTAGACTGTAAAAAACTTTAGGTGGCTGTACTGTTATTTTTATTGTATATCTAATGTGAATTAGCATGAGATTAGTTAAGTAAACTGTTGGGATGAACCAGATGAGGAAAAAATAGGATATTTAAGCCTGCTTTTTGGACAAAGTCACCACACAACTTAAATATATTTAGCTGGATTTCGCTGGACAAAACAAAAGTTATGGGTCTTTTCTCATTTATTTATATAGGAGGCACAGTTTACCCCAAAATAACTCTCCAGAGGAATATTAAACTCAAGGTTATTGCTTCATATGAAGTCAAACTTGATTTAAAGTGGGCTAATAATAGTAACAGTAATAATAAACTCCAAAAATGTTCCCTATCTTTTAGTGTAAATAAAAACAAGCACATTCTCGGAACGTTAATGGGCCATTCATCTAAAAAACAGACGATGAAAAGCCCTGCTTGTCTTTAAAAAAACATAAGTGCAATTTCACTAATATGTGTATGTTTCTGTGTTTTCCACATAGAGTCAGTGTATTATATGTGCTTTATAATGTACAAATCACACTTTAAAGGCACAATGACATCACATATTTTGGAGCTAATAAAAATATCTGATATTTTGCAATCTTGAAATAACTTTAGCCTTCCATATATTTCCACTACTGTGTAATGCTAGCATTGGAATACCAGGAGCAGCAGTCTGTTTAATAAAAACCAAAATGTCAGTGACGTAGTAGCTCTTCTGACTCATGATCCATCAAAACTCACACATTATTTCAATGTTTGACGTACTGAAGAAAGCGGTTTTGTAATCATTGTTTGAGCTGAGGAATCACTGTGTCACAGCACTGACCATATTACCCAACCACACCTTCCTAACGTGGGAGTCTAATGACTAATAAGATGATGATCAGCACCTTTTGACAGGATACAAGTGCTACAAGTGTGTAGCAAAGTGATATTTCAAGCTTTCCCATCATTTTGCATTTCATGATGTTCTTTCTTTATCAGTTTGTACATGTAAAAGTAATCAATATAACATTAATGAAACAACCGGCCATGACCCTAGCTTATGACATTATTATGCTATAAATAAACCTAATGATGAGCACACGCCAACGCTCATTTTATGATCATTACAAACCAGACCAATAAGTACGCATAGAAAAATGGAAAACTCAAAGTCAACTTTATTGTCAATTCTGCACAGAACATACACAGGATCAAAATGTTGTTTCCCCCAGCCTACGACATGCAGCCAAGATAAAAATAATAAATAAAGTAAACTAAAGCAGGGAGCTGTAAGAATACGAGATATAGGTATGAAAATAATTATTAGTATGTAATCTGATTTCAACAAGATACATTCAAGCTTATAAACAACAATTAAGCTATATGCATTATTTAAATTATTTGTATAAAGTAGCAAATATAAATGAATTACTTGCAAAGCAACAAATATGACCTGATATATGTTTAATTAAATTCTGGCCAGTGCTCTATCTTCACTTTCCACTACTGATATGCTGTCACACGGTAGTGGCTTTATGTGCTGACTCCTTAAGATGTGATGAAGTTGTAACATCTGCTGCTAAAAGCACTGCAATACAACTTCAAACAAGCATACTTTAAAACTTTAAGTTCTCTCACCGACATAGATTCATTTTGATTATTCTTACAGAAAAAACATATTATAGCTTAGCAGGTCTCATGAAATCTTCTAGGAGAACATTGGTATGTTCATTCTTTCCTGAAAAAAATGGAAGAAGTGTCCTTAACATCACCTTCTGATGATCATATTAACTTTCAACTCACTACAAATACTGATACATATCATGATAGTGTGTGGAGGTCTTTTGAAGGAAAAGTTAAACTGAAAACCAGTTTAAATCATTGTTGAGTGATTCAAAATAAAAGTGTTCTCTGCTCCCCACATGAATATTAATACACCCAGTGCACAACAGTTTGGCTGCATGAAGAAACAACATGGAAAAGAACACCAGATGTAGTTTTCCGTTGAAGAGATTGAGGTTGATGATGAAACTTTATCTTAACGGGGCTTTAAAAATCTAATTGTAGATGGTAAATGATTAACAATCAGCTAACAGCTTTCAGACCCCATGGCCATTTCTGCCACGAGACAGTTTGTGATTCTCAAATAGTTCAATTAAGTTCATTATCTCCTCTGTCTTTTGCTTTGTATTTGGCTTTATGCTGCTTTGCACAAAACCCCCCAAAAAACAACCAATTTTCTATTTTAAAGCAACATGACTACAATTGAGTGCAATCACTGCATATCATTTGAAAACCTGTGGTTTAAGTGTTACGAGTCTTCCTTTTCTCTCTGGTGACAGAGATTGTAATTAGACTTAAATGTCATGTATGTATCAGTGAAAGGGTAAAGGGCTTAGGCAAAGTGCTGTGAGCTACCCAGGGGGAGCTTTAACAATCAGCACCCTGGCTGGATTTCATTAAAGGATCACTTTTTCTTTTTGTCGTGATGGAATATAATTGTGGGGTTTCATTGAACCCAAATGTTTTACACAAAATAACTTACATTAGCCTGACTAATATCAGCATTTATCAAGTATAACACAATACAGTATGGCATGCGTAAAAATATTAAAATTACAGCGCAATACAGATACTTTTAGTACAGCTCTGGAGTACGCTAACAACATCTGACGCCAGCTTTGTAATGTTTCGGTTTGTCTCTTCATTTCAGCAGCTTTCATTAAAAATGACTAGTTGCTTCATCAACAGTAGTGTGAAAACAGCTCTAGTAAACACAGCCAACGGGTACAGTCATGTGAAAAAGGAAGTACACTCTTTCCTAAGAGAAATCTAAATGCAGAAGCAGAGTGTGATAAAACTAAGTACACCCCATGATTCAAGAGCTTGTAGAACCACTTTTAGCAAAATAATGTGAAGTAATCATTCTCCGCATGACTTTATCAGTCTCTCACATCATTATGGAGGAATTTTGGCCCACTCTTCCCCAATGTGACGTTGTAGTGACATCTTTTATATGTCATTTTTGCACGTCTAATTTTGGTCCACTGAAGGGGACGTCTAGTGTTGTCGTTCGTACGATCTCCATGTGCGGGTTAAGTTATTTTTGCTTCTATAGACTATGTAGCCACATGTTTCCAGCAGGTGGAGGCCATGTTTTTTGTTCAGTAACAGTTATGTGTGAAGGAATGCAGAACAAAGTTCAAATGTTGAACGTCATATTGACGTCTAAGTTGGGTCATGGCTGGACGTCGAAATTGTAGACTTAGTTTGGACCGCCGTACCCAATATAGACATGATCTGGACATCTATCTGACCTCCAGTGCTTAGTTGGTTGGTCCTTGCAGTTTCTCTGAGCATTGCAGTATCTGACCTTCAGGTGAATTTGTTGGGATGGCTATGCCTAGGAAGATTGGCAATTATTTTGAATTTGCTCCATGTGTAGAATTATAAATTTCAAATTCTTTATCAAGAAGACAACCATTGCTTTTCTAACATACTGCCTGATATCTTTCTTCCTTGCATTTATGGTAAAACACACCTGAATGCTCTAGACCAGTCAAACTGCAAACACCTTTGCTTTTATAAAGATGATCAAACTTACTGATTATTACTTAATCAAAGGCAGCACCTGACTGGTATTTATGCCATTAATTCCTATGGAAGCAGGAAGGATGTATTCAGTTTTGCTAAATAAGTAATGATGTGTTTTATGTCATGTGTTGTTCACGAGGTTGTATTTGGACCTGCAAAAGAACAGATGACTTTTTATTATGTTCTGATAGAAAAACCCTTTCCAATTGAACATTGCACTACCATTCTGTCCTCCAAAAGAGAGGGCTAGTACAGGTAGCCTAGCAGACGACTAGTCCACCTTTTTTTTACCGAGATGTGAACATGTTTATTTCTGTTGTTAAATTAGGCATTTACACGGGGGGTCCATAGGGATTCACTCTTACAGCCACCCTCAAGTGGTGATTCTAGTGACTGTAGGTTTTGGCACTTTCACTTTGGCTCCCTTTTAAAGCTTTGCAAGTTGCCGCCTGGTGCCGGAGGGGCTGAGGTGGCAGGTAGAGAGTAATGAGCAGGTCATTTCTTATGAATAGAGGTTGGGAAAAGATGCTGAGGCTATGTGAACCACGACTCATTAATCTCCCTGTGGAATCAAGCGTGGATGGGGCCTTTCTTTTAGCCTGCTACAATTGATTAGAATTCCTAGTTGATGCAGTAATTCACCACTGGGGCTGTGAAAGCAGTAAGCTGAACAGAGTCACAGTTGAGAATCATTGAAGGTGGTTTGACTAAGAGTATTCTGTATGTATCATAAAATAACTTTTTATTGTATTTGGTTGTGACTCACACGTAGCTCTTTGAATCCTCCTGAAAGTTTGAGTAATACAAAAGGATTAGAGTTTGTTTATGCACTAAAGCGAGGCTATGGCATGCTGACATTTTTCTCCTGATCTAAATCAATGCCTAGAGCTACATTTATTCACATTTTTCTTGCGGGAGACATATATTCTCACTTTATATAAACAACAAAAAAAATAAATAAAAGTTTAAAGCAAAGCTGCTAAATGATTAAAGAACACCTTTGGAAATCTTTCTGTCGAAGTGGAGCCACAACTGCCAGTCTTCTAGTCAATCCCCAAAGCTGGGAAATTTATGGTAAACCTCACACTTCCAAAATAAAACTGATAAGAAGGCAGAAGTTTCTTTAATCCCAGTAAAAAAGCTCTTTAGTAGATTATGGATCCAAATGCAGGACTCAGGAAACAAAGACTCAAATCAAATTTAAAGCTGTCAGCTCAAAGTGAATACAGAAAGTCCAAATATTTGCAGAGCAGGGACCCCAAACACCAGAAATCTCAGGAAACATGAGGCAAGCTGACATACAGGTATGAGGGATGATACGGCAAAGGACATAGGACAAAAGATAAACATCGGTCAAATGCATGCTTGTTTCAGTGAGTGCATCTTTAAACATTAACGTCGTAAAACGCTGATTAATAAATAAAAACCTTGGTCAAATTTTTGGATATCCAATCTTATTGTCATCAAAACAAACCAAAACGCCTCTAATCTATAAATCAGACAAACTCTGTTAGCTACAAATTGTTGAAGAACAATTTGTAGATACATTTTAAAGAAGGCACACTTTTAGGCAAAATCATTAAACACAATGGGGTAGTTATATATTTTGCTAAATTTTAATTTAGAGGTAAAATAAATAGCAATGGTCATTGCCCCTACTTAAAGGAATAATAATAATAATAATAATAATAATAATGTGCAGGCTAAATCAGAAACAAAGGTCATTTTAATGTTTTTACATTGAAGACACTAGCAGTACTTTTTAGACTAATATAACGAAAATATTTCACATTATAGATTACTTTGCGGCTCTATGCCCAAATGAACCTTTTATTGTCTAGCTTCTCTCTTATTGCTCTTTATTTACAAATCAGGCGTATTGTTAGTTGGGTAGTCCTCACGCGCTCAAACACCTGCACTTATCCCCACTATACGGGCATGCGCAATAGCATCGAATCCAGTATGTTACTAATGTTCCCAACAAATCATTTCATTGTACAAAAAAAGACAATAATTCTGCCTAGGGTTGCCATACAGAGCAATACTGTTTGCCTGTTCTGACTTTACACAGAAGCAAACAGCGTGTAGCCTGAGGCCAATTAGGCTAGCTCAATAAAAATTGCATTAGTCCCCCCCCCCCGCCTCCTCAAGCGAATGAGCGTAACCTCGAGAAACGACTCCACGACATTACCTGGATTTTAACAGGAATTCCTAATGGCAGCACGGTCTCTCCTCCTCGGAAGCGCTCATAAAGACAAGGAGTGAAATAGCTGGACTTCTTTGTAGAGGGTAGGGTAGCTTTAATGACAAGAACGGGGTAATAAAGACTGAACGTAGCCTGTAACAGTAGACACCTGGCGAGTGGGGAAGATAGACTATGGCGCTGGGAAAGGCTTTGCTTCGATTAACGGTATTAATACTACCCACTGCCGCTAAAAACTAAACACCGCGTGAAAAATAATAATAAACCACAGGATGAGGTGCTCACCTGCCCGGTCACCTTTATCCGGTCGCCCTCTCGATATGAGATGCAGGAAGAAGACGAAGAAGGTGTGAGATATCAGACTGACAGTTGCTGGAGCTCGGCAGCCTTTTCCCCCCCTTCTGTGCAGTCACTTTCACAAAACCAGCAGCTACCCACACAAACTGCTATCTTTAACGAGACAGCACATAAAAGGGCTCGCGTGCTAATAGAAATGGATCCATTGATTAAAAGCCAGTAGGCTGCCGGATATTAAGCACCGGTCTTGTTTCCCCTCCAAAGGACGTCCAAGAAGGATTTGTGATGGCAAACGCGTGTTTTGGGCTCGTGCCCCTGTGTGAAGTTAAAGCCTGTCCACTGCCGTCGATGTGAACCCATGCACGAGCAGCAATAGGAGAGCAGAACTTGGAAATGTGCGTTTTCTAGTTATATAGTGACACCTAGCGGCAATCACAGTCATTGCAGTTACAGTGCAGCTGCTACAAATACTCTTACTCCCATCCTCCTATTACTACCACCACTATTACAACTAATAATAATAATGATAATAATAACAATGCAGGATTACAAAAGCACACGTTGGTCGGTGTAATACTTTAAATTCACAGAGGTGTTTATTGTAAATTTGATTTCAATACAAATTATTTACACATTTGGGAGAAGAATTATTACATGTACTTAGAAGGGCAAACAAACATAGTGAAGCAAATAGACATACATGCTTATCATATAATTAAACATATGGCATCACTGGATCCCAAGCAGGTTGCTTCTTGAGGATGTTTTGGTAGTGTGGGATTGTGTGTTTACCACTGGTCAACGTAGTCAGAGCTGTTAAGAAAAGAGAGATAGTTTTAAAAAATGGTTACATTACTTGAACTTTTTTTTGCATCTTAATAAGTGGTTTGCAAAAGCGCTAAAAGATTTCTCATAGTTCAATAATATAGTCGGTTTAGTCTGAGTATTAATTAACTGTTGTTTTCTGGTAATGGGGCTCTTATTCAATATTGGTTATTAGCCTGCCTAGTGAATTTGATACACCTATTTCAATTTTTTCACATTAAAAAAAATTCTTCTAGGCATCATGGCATGTTACTCACCGTGGCTCAGTGTCTTGGTTTGAATTTCCTCCATACAGCAGCCAGGCCACCGCCTCCTCAGGGGCTGATCTCTTCCCATACCTGAAGAAAGTCCACACCAGCATATTTAACAAGTACGACTAAATATTAGAGGTTCTTACTCACGTGATAACTCTCTCTGCTCTTAAGCATTAGCATTTCATCAAGTGCTCTGGTATGATACCATGAGCCTCACTATGACTTTCAACATAAGAACCAGGCAGGTCAGCTGAATGCTGCATGTTGAGTCTCTGAGAGCTTGTTCTTTCTTTGGTCTCTGCAGTCTGCATATCAGTTCTGCAGCTGTCTGAGTGCAAAGGAGGATTTTCAGGTTCACTGCCCACTGTACAACAAGGCAAACATACCAGTCAGCTCTGACTATAGTACTGAAGTCTCTTTACTGAAAATCAATGCCTGGCCGCTGAAGAGCAAACCTGCTTTTATTTGAGGTAGGAGAGGCTGCATTGTTAAGCCCTTTGAGTTCAATAGTAGATTCAGCTCTTTTAATTACCTTTAATGACATTATTGACTATACTCAGCATCCATCTACTAAACCTAAGCACCCAGACATGTAAAAATTTTGAATATTTATGACTCAGCTTTGACTTTCACCTGTCAGGAAACAAGGAAAATGAATAAAAATCAGTGGTGTTCCAGAATGTGTATTAGAAGATCTGGAGTATCAACAGAAGCATCACAGTCTGTCTGGATTGCAGAAAAAGAAAAATAGCTGGACTCTTCACCAGCATCTGAAAAGCCTTGATTTAAAGTGTTGAACAAACCTTACGTGACTGAGTCATGCCACAACGGGAGGGCTTCCATGCCCCATTTGGCAAACCTTGCAAACCTGTCCTTGAGCCCAAGACTTTAATCCCTCACATCAAAGGAGACAGACTTTGTATCTGATCCAACCAGAGCATGAAGAGGTACCACATCCCTACAAGTTTATCCAGCATCTATTAGCCTTCTTCTCTTCTTTCTCACCTTTTCCATCTGGCATATTAGCTTATTTAAGAAAACAACCTGATGCACACCCGGGTTTTCGCTACTCCTTTAACTTTCTTTTAGAGACTCACCTCTGTCTGGTGATGAGGTTGACATAGTGCCTGACGGCTGCGTGATATTTGGCCCAGTCCTCCGGTGAGGCGTCGCTCCCGGGGCTCTCTGGTTTGGGAGGGTAGGCGTCCGCAAAACTGCTCAAACACACCAGGATGCAGACGACGAGCGCTGCGAGCATCATCCACGATCTGAGTGTGTTGGCCATCTGAGGAGAGAGGAGAAACAGCAAGGAACGATCACATCAAAGGCAAAATCTGCTAAGGCTCTGTTTCACAGGAATAGAGAGTATTACAAAGGTTATATGAAAGTACGCAAAGTGCCAATAAGTTTCGAAGTGTGTGTGTTTGTGGTGAAGTTAAAAATCAAGACGCAACAGAGAAACAGAGTAAGAAATAACTTACTGTCTGATTTGTCTCCTGATGATCTGACTGTCACCTCGGCAGTGCACCTCTCTTGTTGCTCTCCTCTCAGTTCACGGTTTTTATATGATCTGGATGGACATCTGATGCGCACCGAGTTAACGATTAACCACACCCCCCGGCTTTAGTGGCCGTGCGTAAATGGGGTAATTATGTCCCCACGAAAAAAAAAAAACTCAAACTAAACTTATGTGCCTGGGTTCCGATATTTGGCTTTTATCTGAATTCTGAAGTTTTTATGGGTTTATGGGGAAAAGACGCTGATTTTACTGTTGGGTTAGCCAGTGTGTGTTCAGCACCACGAACAGCGCATCAGGGCAACAATATAGAAAAGAGCACAAACTGCTCTTTAGAAACCATAGCATGGTGTTAATAGGAGTGAGATATATAATGTTTAACATGTGAGAGAAAACATTTTAACACATATTACATATTAACTCGGTAGCCTATCACTGTTCTCACACAGTCCTGCTTTATTTCACGATTACTCAGTGAACTGTTATTTTGTTACACTGCCTCGTTCCCATAGCGGAAGACTTTCTGTATTTCTTTGCATTTATGTGAATGAATTCATTCTATGATGCAGCAATGCAACTATAAATCCTGCTGCATACATTTTTAGTTCCCTTCACTTTCTTTCTTGGTTAAGAAAGAAAATTCTTTAACATCAAACCAGAGTCCCCCCCTACTCTCTCTCTCTCTCTTTTTAAATAGCATGTTTAAAAAAAAATCAAAATCAATAACACCACAAATCTCATAAATATCAAAGCTTTCTAAATCCTGGCATATTATTGTTAATTTGCGGACATTGTTGTCTATTTCCCAAAATAATTTTTGAGCCGAGCCCAAGATCTTTAGTAACTGATTCTGTCAGTATCAGAAAGTTTATATCAGTTGATCTTTTATTTGCTTTTATTTTTTAATAAACTTTTTTTTGGCACCTGGGAGTTTAATTTGACTAGACAAAGTAGTAATGGCATGCTTATAAGAGTTGGGAAGCCAAACTTCAAATTTAAAAAAAAAAAAGATTTGTGGAAATTTCTGCTTTACTTTAAGAAAAGAGACTTCTAGAATTGTCCTAACTTGTGTAATTATTAGTCTGAAAATGCTTAGCTTGCTTTGAATAATCACCGCAGCATGCATTATTCAAATGGCCATAAAACCTTTGTTAGGGTAGGGGTCATAGGCCACACATGAGTGTTTGGGCCATTGCACTCACGTGTAAGTGGCAGCAGTGTGCTTCATTTTCAGTGAATGCTTGAATTAAATGATTTAATGAGGTGTTGGAGAACCAACCAAACATCAAAAATAATAACATAACCTTCGTGATGCATGGATGTCATGTCACTCTGTCCGAAACACTGTGTTCACAAGATACCTTTCAGGTATTGAGTGCTGAGGCTGACTGTTAAACGCTCACGTGTGTGACCCGTGAAGCAGCTCCAGCGTATCTTGGATCTTCACAATTCGCTGTTCACTTCATGATGCCTGAAGGCATCCTGCAGTGCCTTTGTTGAGGTTTGTGTGCAAGCTGCACAAGATGGAGGTGTGCAGATGGTAAATGTTTTTTGTTTCTCTGCATTTTTTCATTGTTGAATTGTTGTGTAAGAATTAAGCTGTAGGGGATACTTGCAACTCCTTGTTGATTTTGCAACCCAAAGGTTAGCTTGAAATTCACAAAGTCAGCAAACAATCATAAATCTGTTTGGTTTTTTTCATGCATTTTGCCCGAATCTTATTATATGATATTAGTTAGGATTAAACACGGGGATAAACATGACACAGATGTGCAATGCCACATAGATATTACGTTAGGTAATTCTTCAGAGAATGCTTTCAAATCATCCTCAGAATGCAAGAAAAGCAAAACTACAGCACAACTACAATACATACATCAAAAAGTCAACATTTGCAGTAACATTTTAAAGGCTCTTGTGAGATAATACATGAATCAGAGATGCTGTCATCATAGAGTAGAACATAAGAGCATGTTTGTCCTACTCGGCTCCCGAGGGAAGTCATGAAAACTCTTCTCTCCTGTGTTTTATAGAGTTGTAAAAAACAAAGGTTTTTCCTTTGTCTGTCCCTAAGCCCTTGTCAAAAAAACAAGTTGACGCAGGCATAAATTCCACCTGACAGCCTCTGCAAAGCTTTGGACAATAAACAAGAAATTAAAGTGGATGTTCCCCTGCCATAAAGGTTGTAAGTGGATTGTGGTATTGCCCGTTGATTGCGCTGACCATTTCTAAGCAATTATTGTACAATAATTCAAACCGATAGCGAGGGGCAATTGTGTTTTATACAACCAACGATGCTGAAATTGATGCAAAATAGCAAAAATGGAATTTAAATTGGTAAATCTTAGCTTTTAACAACCCGACGGGCTTGGATAGGGTGCTTAAATTACACTGATCAAATAATAAATAAGTAGTCTACTATTCAAGATGACCGATATTTGTCCTGTTCATTGTAAGCACCCATTTCCCCAAGATAACAGTGGCTATCCTATTATTTCTACTCCAGTGGTCAACCTCTTTGCACTCTCTCAAAAGCCCATAAAAGTCAATGGCAAGAAACAACAATATGCATAAGGCAAACTCATTAGCTTGGTGCAATGTTTGTCAGTAAACACCAAGAATGTAACAGGCCCCTGATAAGAGAAAGGGCAGACAGTGAAGTTTTCACAGTTGAATAAGCCCCAGCTAATGCACTTCTGAAGAGCAGTTTGGGCTCCTGCATAGAGGTGAAGTGTTTGGATTGCCATCAAGGCCAAGATAATAGCACCTGCAGGGGTGCCACTGATTTCAAAAAACTTTTTCTCTCTTGTCTTGTTCAGTTTTACCAACTTTTCTTTAGTGATATTGGTGCCGCTGATGTGTGTTACAGCATTAGGTATTACATTTAAAATGAAAGACTTCTTTAGCTTAGCAAAGCTTAAGCAAATCTACTTACTGTAGGCATTTACCTGCATTCTCCAAACGTAGCCCTAAAAGCTTTTCTCCTGTAAGTCTGTCTTTACTTTAGATAGTAAACCCACCTCCATTTCCATTTGCATTACACAAGCTAGTTCCCAGTCCAAATAAGAACACACACACACATACATGCAGGGAGTCCATTGTGGTGTAAGAGCAATCTGCCTGGAGAATGTCTGACTCCTTCCTGCCTTTGCAGACAGTAAGGGGGAAATGATTAGGCCCTTTTTATTTTGCCTTATCTCCCGAACGGGGTAGCAGCTAATATGAGCAGAGTGCTTTTCAGACAGCCAGGTCTGTTTGCACACCTCGGGAGACAAAACGGGGCTGCCCACCAGCAAAGGGCAATAATTCAAGAGCACATAAGTGGCTCGAAAGGGGTCTATGAGGGGCGCTGTAGATGGGAGGCCAAACATAACACACATTTCTCTTTCACGGTACATACTTACTGTCTGTCTGTCGATGACACATGTGCACACACACATAAAATGAGCTTCTTCGCCACAGCAGGGTCAAATAACAGGTGCACAAGTCAGGGCTTCACATTTTCTCATTTGGTTTCCAAACCAGTTATGCCTCATATTATTTCCTTTCTCCCCTCCAGGGGCTTTCTCCGCCAGCTGCAGCATTCATCGTGACCATTTGTCTGTTTTGGGAAGCAGAGCTGACGCATTACATCAATATCCCGCCAACGGATACGTGTATGAACGAGCTGGCAGCGGCAGTCAGATGGGCGATGACACACAGGTTAGACAGCTCAAGTGGGGCTGATGATTTAATTCGGTGAATGTCCTCAAATATATTACAAATTAAGGAAGCCATTGTGTTATTTAGGTGCCCAACCTGTCCCCTGAAAATCTGTCACGCTCTATAATGTGAGGTGTAAGAAAAAAGGAGATCATACTAGATGTGATTGCAAAGCAGCTCATGGAGATATTTGATATTTCCTGTAAGCTGTGGGGATTTTGAATCTGTGGGGGATTGATTTGGGATATCTTCACGATGGACTTGGCAATTACTCAAAACATGGGAGAATCTAAATGAAGAATGCGCCCTGGAGCCTAACAGGCACGGTGCACACCTACCAAAGTCAATTCTTTTAGTAATTACACCAAATGAGTTTCATGGAACTAGTTGGTCATCAATAACTAATCAAGCAACAAAGAGAGTCATTGTTGTCTATGAATGCACGTGTTGTGTGTCCATTTTTAATTCACAAAGGTTACATGTGCTCCTTGGATGCCTTAAAAGGCCTTTAATTAATGCAAACTGTTATCATGATTACTGTTATTGAGCTGTTTCTTAAAGGGGACCCGTGCTCATTTCCTGCTACTGCCAGAGCTGCCTGCCTGAGATGACTGTATTAAGAATATCCCCTCTCACTGATCATCATATTCGCCTCAGCTATTTTTCTCAAGTTCCATTTCCCATTATAAGAAATTCTAATGCAAAGTCTCGGTTAAATGGCCGGACAAGAGTGCAGACATTTCAGTTAATGTATGACTTGCTTAAGCGCGAAATAAGGCGTGCATAATACGAGTCAAATTATATAAGGGCGTCGCAAAGTGGCTCAGAGTAGGTTTACTTGAATGAAGGACCATTTTTTGAACATAAACTAACCAAGACACAAACATCCAAGCAGGTGGATGCCAGGTGGAGAGGAAGAGACTGAGCAGTTCATCTGGGCCGGCTTTTATAGCCTGGAAGGCCCAGGTGAGCTGCATTACTGGTGACCCACCCATGTCAGCCAATTATCAGTAAGCGTAGGCCAGGACTTCCTTGAGGTAGTGGGAGGGGTGACACGATGAGTTACTCTACAGGTGACTGGATTCTTAGACACACAGGGTTAAAGACAGACTTTAGCTAGGAGTGATAAAAAAAATTAAAATGTGCAGTTTTAACATTTATTTGGTGAGTTGTGCTCTTAATAAATGTTGTAAAGTAGCCAAAGATAACATTTCCAGACCTCCAAATCTCACTGATAAAGAGGACGGTGTAGCTCAGATGGGAAGTCAAGAAAACTATTCAGTGCCCCGAAATTCATGGTTGCCAGTAATGAAAATATCTCTATATCCATCCCATATTCTTGATTTGAGATGGTTCCTAACAAGATCTCTGGACTCTTTCATAATAATGTATCTCAACAACTGCACTGACTTCGTTTAATTCAATATGGTGATGATAGTCTCCAAGTAAGCTTTTAATCTACAGTGGGAGAACCACCCATCCCACATCCTTCATCAAATCCCTGCTACTGTTCTTATTATTCTTTAACCCTTAACCTCCTGAGATCCAGGCACTTGTCTGGGATGAATTTTTAATTTCTCCTGGTGGAATTAGTTGGACCTGATAAAAACAAAAACTAACAATCACGTTTGATATAAATAGTGTAGAAAAGCCGAAATGTGATGCCTGTAAGTGAGTTTGTCCAGTTTCTGGGTGTTGATCTGGAGAGGAAATGGCGTGTCACAAATTTAGAGGATCATCATTTAGCCTGGAGAAATAGTTTGCTGCTTTATAAGAAAGCCCTCCGCAAAGCCAGAACATCTTACTATTCATCACTGATTGAAGAAAATAAGAACAACCCCAGGTTTCTCTTCAGCACTGTAGCCAGGCTGACAAAAAGTCAGAGCTCTTTTGAGCCAACCATCCCTTTAACGTTAACTAGTAATGACTTCATGAACTTCTTCACAAATAAAATTTTTATCATTAGAGAAAAAATTACCAGTAATCATCCCACAGATGTAATATTATCTACAGCTACTCTTAGTACCATTGATGTTAAGTTAGACTCTTTTTCTCCAATTGATCTTTCTGAGTTAACTTCAATAATTACTTCCTCCAAACCATCAACGTGTCTTTTAGACCCCATTCCTACAAAACTGCTCAAAGAAGTCCTGCCATTAATTAATTCTTCGATCTTAAATATGATCAACCTATCTCTAATATCGGCTATGTACCACAGGCCTTCAAGCTGGCTGTAGTTAAACCTTTACTCAAAAAGCCATCTCTAGACCCAGCAGTCTTAGCTAATTATAGGCCAATCTCCAACCTTCCTTTCATATCAAAAATCCTTGAAAGAGTAGTTGTCAAACAGCTAACAGATCATCTGCAGAGGAATGGTTTATTTGAAGAGTTTCAGTCAGGTTTCAGAGCTCACACAGCACAGAAACAGCTTTAGTGAAGGTTACAAATGATCTTCTTATGGCCTCTGACAGTGGACTCATCTCTGTGCTTGTCCTGCTAGACCTCAGTGCAGCTTCGATACTGTCGACCATAATATCCTATTAGAGCGATTAACTGCGGTAGAGAGGACGAATATAGACGGTATCTCGTATGACCTATTACTAGGATATCGGAATAAAGTAATGATATTATACAAGCCTCTACGCGTAATCACCTCAAGTTCACGTCGGAGGCTCCAGAGGCTTGGCATCCTCTGCGATACATTTGGAGCTTCTAGCACGCATCATTCGACAATCCAGATACAATGTAACATCCGATGTTTGAAAGCATCGAGTTACGAGACTGCCTCGCTTGCTCTACTCAATCAGAAACTGCTTATATACGACGCCGCGAGCGTGCTGTTCCACTTGCACGACCGATAAAAAAGCACGTTTAAGCGATAAGGTTTAGAGTTTTATTTGGTACGAGGACGGTTTCAGGATCAGCAAGTTTACCAGGGGGAAGCATAGAGGCCAGACACTTCTTCTATTTCATTTAAAGCGAGCTATATATTATGATCTTAACCAAAGTTATCTGTTTTCCATTATTGTATATAGTAACGTGTCTTAACTTAGCTAAGTACTTTTGGGGGTCACGTGCGTCTCTTTTTGAAGATGTGATCTTATTCGAATAATGATCTTGTTTTTTCACAGTCATTGTGATACCTTGCATCATAGTGGAGCTGGGGTGTCCTTTTTTTTGTTTTGGAGTTACCTTAGCATATGCTAGCCAAATACCAAAGGAGAGGTTTTTTAGATTCAGATGTGACTGAATATTTTTTTGCATCATTCAGAATACTAGTTTGTTGTTAACTGGTATGAACTCAACAGCAATTAAAAGTTTTGATTAAAAAACCTAATGATATAGGTATGGCGACATTATGAACATCGCAAGTGTATCGTGCCTTAGTGTTACAGGTACTGCACTGCAGTGGTTTGTATCATATCTATCTAATAGACTCCAGTTTGTGCATGTAAATGGAGAGTCCTCTTCACACACTGAGGTTAATTATGGAGTTCCACAGGGTTCAGTGCTAGGACCAATTCTGTTTACATTATACATGCTTCCCTTAGGCAGTCATCATTAGAAGACATAGCATACATTTTCACTGCTATGCAGATGACACCCAGCTCTATCTGTCCATGAAGCCAGATAACACACACCAATTAGTTAAACTGCAGGAATGTCTTAAAGACATAAAGACCTGGATGGCCGCTAACTTTCTGCTTCTTCATTCAGATAAAACTGAGGTTATTGTACTCGGCCCTGAAAAGTCTTAGAAATATGGTATCTAAGCAGATTCTTACTCTGGATGGCATTACCTTGGCCTCCAGTAAGCTGTGAGGAACCTTGGAGTCATTTTTGACCAGGACATGTCCTTCAACGCACATATTAAACAAATATGTAAGACTGCTTTCTTCCATTTGCGCAACATCTCTAAATTAGAAATATCCTGTCTCAGAGTGACGCTGAAAAACTAGTTCATGCATTTATTACTTCCAGGCTGGACTACTGTAATTCATTATTATCAGGATGTCCAAAAAACTCACTGAAAAGCCTTCAGCTAATCCAAAATGCTGCAGCAAGAGTCCTGACAGGGACTAGAAAGAGAGAGCATATTTCTCCTGTTTTGGCTTCCCTTCATTGGCTTCCTGTTAAATCCAGAATTGAATTCAAAATCCTGCTCCTCACATACAAGGTCTTAAATAATCAGGCCCCATCTTATCTTAATGACCTTGTAGTACCATATCACCCTATTAGAGCACTTCGCTCTCGCTCTGCAGGCCTACTTGTTGTTCCTAGAGTATTTAAAAGTAGAATGGGAGGGAGAGCCTTCAGTTTTCAGGCCCCTCTTCTGTGGAACCAGCTTCCAGTTTGTTCGGAAGATTTTTTCGATTGAGGACCATGATTGAGAGACAGACACTATCTCTACTTTCAAGATTAGGCTTAAAACTTTCCTTTTTGCTAAAGCATATAGTTAGGGCTGGACCAGGTGACCCTGAATCCTCCCTTAGTTATGCTGCAATAGACGTAGGCTGCCGGGGGATTCCCATGATGCATTGAGTTTTTCCTTTCCAGTCACCTTTCTCACTCACTATGTATTAACAGACCTCTCTGCATTGAATCATATCTGTTATTAACCTCTGTCTCTCTTCCACAGCATGTCTTTATCCTGTCTTCCTTCTCTCACCCCAACCGGTCGCAGCAGATGGCCCGCCCCTCCCTGAGCCTGGTTCTGCCGGAGGTTTCTTCCTGTTAAAAGGGAGTTTTTCCTTCCCACTGTGCCAAAGTGCTTGCTCATAGGGGGTCATATGATTGTTGGGTTTTTCTCTGTATCTATGAAGCGCCTTGAGGCGACTTTTGTTGTGATTTGGCGCTATATAAATAAAATTGAATTGAATTGAATTGAATTGACATCCAACAAGCTGAGGAGTACCACAAACTCATTGGCTTTCAATTAAGCATTCCTGGTGCTAAATCAGCTGCTGCAGGACACTTTGAGCTATTCTGTTACAGAGTTGGCGTTCTGTGTCAATGACATGATGATAACTAGTTGCCGTGGTGCTCAAATGTGACTCCAATGCAAATGCAAATAAGGAAATTGAATTTATTGACTTTGGGCTCCATTCCCAAAGTAACAGCTAACATGTATGCCTATGTGAATCAGTTAATAATGTGGATAATATATCTTAAATAGGATTCGTATGACCCAACAGGTGCACATATGGAGTGTGTCATGTATACAGTGAGTCACTATGAAAACCTCACTTTTGCAAGGAACACAATGCACGCAATCTCGTGCACTTTTGTGCATTGGCAGTATCTTTACAGACGTGTAATGTAACAAAAAGAAATATATTATATAAACTTTTGAGCTGCGTCAGTCCTCGCTTGTTGCGTTGCCAATTTGAAGGAAAGGTTTTTACAACAGATTGCCTTCCTCGGTGAATGGAAACTTGAGGCAAATGGCTTGTATGAGTGTGGCCACAACTAGTAATGTTTTTTTTTCTTGACTCTGACCAGCAGCAAATACCCTGGCAGTTTTGCAATCAATCACTTTAAATCTCAGGCTTTAAAGTGTGTGTGCGTGCACGTGTGTGTGTGAGTCTTTGTTTACCAGCAGAGCCTTTGAAAACAAGCGGTGATATTGGAGTAGCCTGGAGAGCCGGTGAAAGATAGCGCCATCAAGAATAAACCACAGACAACAACAGTAATTGTTTCAGCTTAAAAAACAAAAAAACAAAGACACAAAGAAACTTGAAAATAAATCTACAAAGACATCCATCTATTTTCTTAACCACTTACCGACTACAGCATCAGAGGGTTTGGAGCCTACGTCTGACTTTGGGAATAAAGGGTAGGGTATTTTGGGTTTTTTTTGTTGTTGTTGTTTTTAAAGTACTGGGTATGAATTCTGGAATTATGTCAATCATCACAGTTGATTTTGTGACCACTGATCATAAAATCGAATCATGCTTGAGTCCCATGTGACCATTTGTGTCAAATTTAAGGAAATTTCCCTAAGGACTTCAAACGGCGTCTCCTCGACGATGACGGGACAAATGGATGGAAAATTCCTCTCGCTGGCTGTCACAAAGGCATAGCGAGGCAAAGAGGTGGCCACCTCTGGATTTTCCCTTGCACAACATTGAGGAGCTAAACAATGCAGAGGCAGCTCTTCAATCACAAGAGGCAAATAAGGCAATAAGTATATAAAGGTTATGTACACTTTGTAACTATAAAGTGTAATAGCTGTCAGATGTGATTTAAATACATAACGACGGCATTTTGATTATACACACAAGCACTTGCATACACATTTAAGACATGAGACACGCTAATTCCATCTCTTAAAATGTGTCTATAGGTGAGACGCTTTGCCTTGATTGGAGGGACCACACTGGAGGTGCGAGTCCGCCGTGTAATGGCTTATGCCATTACAAACGAGCTGGCCTCGGTACTCAACTGAGCAGGGGAAAAAACCAAGGACAAACCAAGGTCATTTAAAGATACAGCGCTGTGCAGATGCATATTTGGTAAGTTTTACCGTTTATTGTAGTTTTATGAGCCTAACAATAAAGGGATCAATTGATGTGCTGGGTGTGTTTCACATTTCCTATGTCCGGTTTTTGCTATATTACTTTGTCTTTCTTACATGTCCGGTTAATCTGGAGATGGAGTCTTTGCAAAGATCCATCTCCAGATTAACCGGGTTAGGGTTAGGTCTTCAGCTTGTTTAGTCCTCGGGTTGTACAGTTTGTACAGCCCGAGGACCCCATGTTTATTTTGTTTTAAAGGATACACGGCACACCAGGCTAAGACTCACTTTTTCCGCTCATAGCTCTTACGACTACTGGCGGCAGTCATAAATATTGTAAAAACATAAATTGCGCCCTGATGATGGCGCAGTTTATGTTTAATGGCAATTAAAGCTCTGGTCATGCATTTGTGTGCTGAATTTAATGGCAGCCCTTCCAGTTGTTGGTTCTCACCAAAGGACTCCAGGTATTCTCGAGCTCTTTTTCAGTCCAGTCCTTGCCCCTGACCATTTTCAGAGGAATATTTGTTTGTTTGCTGTTAGGCCACTTAGCAACACTGATGATTCAAGCAGAAAAAAGGCAAGAACCGATGCTGTGATTACACATAACAGACAACTTAGCAAATAACCAATTTTAACTCGTATTTGTAGGCACTTTATTCCTACCAGCCTGTCATAAAAACACACGTCTTTAGTCAAATCTATGACAAATCCCAAAGATAGTTTACCTGACATGAAATAGTATTTTGGTTCCAGCAAGGTGATTCCAAAAGAGCTGTTAACATGAAAGTTGATATATATAAAAACTAACTGCAACAGATGACGAGTATGTGAAAGTCATATCCTTTGGAATTAGAAAAACATCAGCAAAGACCTGTCACAGAACCTGCCTGAGCCTTAACATTACTGAAGCAGTGAGAACAAAAGGCAGCCAACATCCATAGAAGAGCTTTGAAAGTCCTTCAAGACATCTGGAGAACTAATCCTGAAGACGATTTTTAAAAAATATGACAAGAAGTAAGAGTGTTCAGGATGCATTGAAGAATAAAGGTGGTAACACCAAATGTTAACTTTTGACCTCATTAGAATTACTGCTTTTTCTTTATTTACTCAGAAACACAGATGTTTGCACATTTTAATAAGTCAATTTCCATTATTTTGCTTACAAAATGTAAAGGAAGGAGGGGAGGATTGTGAAATATGGGCCAAAAATCAAACCAAAACTGCACATTACCACAAGTTTCCTTTTTTTAAATAGCAGTCAGACCCAAAATACACTGTGAATCGTGAGGGATCACAAATATCCTAACCGGCTGGGTCATACGTTACAGTTTCCTCTGTAATAATGTGGCAACAATAAACATCCTGTCATTAATGTGAACCAGCGTCAGATTAACATGTACTATCTCATCTCGACACTTTATCATCACAGCTATCTCCATAGGCCTATCTCACAAGCAGACCATCTGTATTTCCCTATAAAAGTGAGATGAATGATGTTAATCAGCACATGGGAGCTCTGTGCATCCCTCAGCTCCACCTTGTCCTGCTGTAATAAAGAAGACTGCCTGCCTGAATAATTACTCTCATCTGTCTAAGTCATATGAGCACAGAGCCGACGAGGGAAACAGAAAAAAAGAAAGCTTCGCCCAACGGCTTCTTTCTGGAAAACCGTGAAACAAACAACTCTATTTTTGCAAATTTGTTACACTTTACAACTCTTTATGTAAAAGAAAGTGTGGCGAGGAAGAGTTTTTACAAAAGGACTTTATTCAGCTGAAAACAAGATGTGGAGCTGTCTAAGCCAAACAGAATGACTTTAAAAATAAGACAGTAAAACTAAGTCACGTTAAACTTAAAAATGGGCCAATCAGAACCTCAAATGTGAAATATTCAAGAACTCAGAAGTACAAACGTACAGTATGAATGAAAACCATTAAAAACATAATAGACAGCTGTTTGTCCCTTTTTTTTAATGATTCATTTACACAGCATTTACTGCATCTTTTTTTCATAACTAATACAAAAAAAATCTTTCATTTAGGGAAACATATTGCCTTTTAAGCACTAGCCTCTTCTTTTTCTAACAATGTCTCTACCATCTTGGGTAAGAAAGCTTCCAGGAAATGAAAGAAGTCTTGAAACACTCCTGTCTTGTCGCTGCTCGGCTCTAACTTGAGCACTGCCCTTGTGCTTTCTGTTCCTCCCAGCATCTGGGGCTGAACATTAAACTCCAGGGGTTCCTTGAGCTCTGGCTCTTTTTCAATGATGAAAGCCGTAACCTGGGACTCCAGCTCCACACAGCTGCCCTCTGGCCTCGAGTCAGCATCTTTGATCAGCTCCCGTTTCACTTTCCTCCTGCCCGCCCACACTACGTGTTTTTGCATGCACGTCCACGCCAGGAGCTCAGGCTTCCCTCGTCTCGCCATTCTTGGCTTTTTGCCTTGCGGCGACACCGAAGCATCACTGCCAGAAGACAGCGGCCTCTTGCCACCGATAACAACTGTACCCAGAGGGCTGGCTTCGATTTGGGCTTCAGCACCGTCAAAGCTGTCACTGAGTGACGATGTGACAGAAGCTTGTGTAGTTTCCATTTCCTCAGCAGAAATGGACGAGTCCTCGCCAAATACAGCATCTTTAGAGGGAGCGAGGTGACACTTGAGAATGTTTTTCAGTACTTCCTCCACAGCAGAGCAAACTCTCTGAAACCACAGCAGCCGGAAACCGTCTCCCGCTGCGTGCAGTTCGTCGCGCAGTCGTTCTGGGAGCGAGGCCGACTTGAACGGGATACTGATGGTCAGCTGCTCTGTTTTGCACGGTGTCGCTTCCCCATGTGGGCTAAATAAGCGCACCAGGCCCCACGGTTTCCCCTTAGTAGATTTTCGCTGATACTGCAGGCTGCGGCAGTACTTCTCAGCCTCTTGGCACTCCCTCTGAAAGCTGCGCTGACACCGTTCATTCAGGTTTCCTGCTACATTGTGGGAAAGCTCAAAGGGGTCTAAGAGGTTTAGGGGGCCAAGTTTGGGACGTTGCTGATGGGCCTTGGTGGACTGGTCCTCTTGCAAAGCATCGTCCTCTTTATTCTGACTGAGGAAATCTGTGATTGGAAATGAACGGCCCTCCCTAACAGATATAACACTACTTGCAAAATCAAACTTGGCATAAAAGGAGAAGAAGGCAGCCAGCAGGGTACCTGGACAGACAAACGATTTGTTTAGAGCGAGGAAATCTCTGACTAACACATTTCTTTCTTTACATTTTAACTTTAACTTACAGAGCTGCTGAGTGTTCTTGCTGGGGGGAACAGCAATTGGCTGACTGGGGAAGGTGCAGTTCCAGCCTTCAATCACACACTCTTCCTCCTCACCTGCAATCAAGTTAATAATTATTAACACAGGTTAAACAGTTAATACATAAGCTAAAGTCACAGCATACATTATCTAAGTTACCTTTAATAGAAACGGTCATTTTAGTCTGTCTGCAAGACAAAATATATTAAGAAGTATTTTGTTTTTTATTAAAGTTTTTCTTTAAATTAAACAGTTAATTGTAAAAGTAGGGTCAGGTAACTCTCGGTGCTCATACACTCAGATTTGTTCCTCAGTGCAAGTGATGAGAGTTGAGGGAATTCAAACTAAACAGTAGTTTAAGGAAGAAAAATTTATTTATATAGCATATTTGACACCAAAGTGCTTTACACTAAAATAAATTCGAATAAACAGACACGCATTCACAGGGTTTACATGAAAAACCAAACAGTAATCAATCATCCAAACAGAGGTCCGGCAAAGTTTCCAAAAGCATAACAGAAAAGCTGTGTCTTTATTTTAGATTTAAAAACAGCCACATATTTGTCTGAGGTCATTTGGGAGGTCATCCCATAATTTTTGGTGCAACTGCAACTTCTCTGGAAATAAACTTCAACCACAGAGTGATTGAGAGGCAAACCTTAAAGATCTCCAGGGAGCGTATCCAACACGAGACAACAAACGGTGCCACTTTATACTGGACTCTGTAATGCACCAGAGCCAAAGCTGCCACCGCTGGAGGAACGTGACCTCGCTTTTTCGTCCTACTCAGTAATCAGCAGCTGCAGCGTTTTGGACTAATAGTAAACAGGCAAGGGATGATTGATTAACTTCAGCATACAGTTCATTACAGTAGTCCAGTTTATGTGTAACAAAGACATGCATAATCCTTTCCAGATCAGAAGGATTTTGTTTCTGAGCTCTTGATCTATTCCTTTGTCAAATTTCTCATTTTTGTCAAAGATTGTCTCAATGTTCTTAACTTGTGTTTTGGTACAAAAAGAAATCTTAAGGGGTCGTGAGCCGCTGAAGGAGCCATGAACAGTTTGACTCTCCCTAGGACAAAAACCCCCCAAACATCAAAATGGAAATATATACACGAGAATATATTTTTTCTCTTCCTGAAGCATTCTTCAGGAATCGTTCTCCAAGCTTCTCGAAGGACATATACATTGGAACTAACATTTACGAGGTGTGTTTGCTAGTCCCAAAAAATGTCTGTTAGCTACAAAAAACAAAACAAAAATAGACTGAGAAAAAGACAAGTAGTTTTTTTTTTTACTTAAATCAGAGGTAAAGCCGCGTGTTCAGCTTTTGAAAGCAGATTGCTGTTTAATTACTACAGTTTGAAGAAAGAAATATAAGAACTTGAATGAGCAGAACAGATATCTAAAGCTTTGTTAGCCAAGCTGCAAAAAAGCCTTTTTCACTGAGCTGTACAAATCTAGGACCAGCTTTGTGATTTCCCAGAAAATCACATAAAATTAACACTGAGCAGAACTGAGTTCAGCTTATTGGTGCACCCACAAAAGCACCTCATGTGGACCCTTGGGTAAATTAACTGGCCACCTCTGACGATCACTAAATACTCACTGTTCTACCTCTACCAACCTCCGTGCATATTAATGATGATATTAACCAAAATTTTTCATTTGGATTCATCACTCCATCAGACCCATTGCCACTGGTTTTCAGCCCAGTTCTTTCTCCCTGTGCCTCCTTCTTAATAATGGCTTCTTGACAGCCACCCTTCTACTGAGACCATTTCTCATGAGGCTTCAGTGAACAGTAGGCAGATTAACTGGTCAGGTGCATCTCTCACATCCTGTGTCAGAACTTTGCTGGATTTTTTCTTAACGACTTCAGATACTGTTCATCCACTATAGATAGTTTTTTAGGCCTTCCACTTCTTCTTTTGCCCCCCCCTTGTCCAGTCCGCTCATTTTCTAAATTAATATTCTGTGCACTTTTGTTCCTATTAATCAGTGTTATCTTTGGCATTTTTCATAGATTCAACTAAATAAAAAGAGAACAGATTATGTGTTTTTGTGACAGGCTGCTAGTAACAAAGTGCCTAAATTTAAAAATTGCTTAGTTGCTTGTTACGTGTAGACACAACACAGGTTCTTGCTTTGAATTAGGTGCCTTTTTCATCCTTGGATGACTCACAGCTCAGTTCTAAGTGACTTAATAAACAAAGAAACATTCCTCTGATATTTGTCAGGCACAACAACTGGATTGAAGAGGATTTAAAAAAGCAGCCAATGCCCAAGGAAGAGCTTTGAAAGACCTTAAGAAAGCCCAGAGAACTATTGCTCCAAACCACTTTAAAAATGATTAGCAAGTCTGGCTCCTTGGAAGCAAAATATAAAGAAATGAGGGGTGGCTCAAAACTTTTGCACAGTACTGTATTTAGTTGGTTAAGTATACAAAAATGTCCTTGTGTGAAGTGTAGAAGCGATGCAGCACTTACAGGCCAAGTCTTTGAGCTGATCCACTGTAGGGAGGACAGCAGGCTCACAGTTTTGCAAGAAGAAGATGATCAGCAGCGTGAGAGCGTAGTTGTTCAGAAGGGGACCGGCACCACTGGGATTACCTACACACCACAATGTGACAGCATTACTAAGAAGAAGAAACGAATCAGAACACAGCCACAAGTTTTTTGGGGGGTTTTGTCACCCGTTTGTTTACACACTCGGACTGACGGTGACTCACGCAGCCATAACGTCATTACAGTTCACTAATAAACCCGAATAACTGTTGTGCTGCTGTGACAACTGGAATAGAGGAACCATGGCTCAAGAGTAAAGGTAATCACCAGAAAGGCAATTAGTAGTGTCAGTGAGCAACATTCATTAAGATTTTAATATGAGTCGACACTGGCAATACAAGAAAAAAAGCTGTTTGTGCCGTCTTATTTCATCATAACAAGGTAATAAAATTGTAAAATCACTCTTCTCGCATCAGTGATCTAAGAGGCAGTGAAGTTCTACTGACATCTGTTGACCAGAAAATGAAATAACCACCTAAAATACAGAGGAAACTGAAACACGGGCATCCGTTTCAATGATCTTGTTTTAAGTTGCTGCGTCTTACCGGCAAGCTGCTTCTGCTTGGCCCAGTACCGGATCGTGTACACAAGAGGCCTCAGCCTCTCATCAATCCCTGAGCACAGCTGGAGGAAGCGGGTGTTTCTTACTGCTAGTCTAGTGAGGAAAAACAGCTGTTACGCTCACAGATAAAAATAAAAACAGAGCTGAAGACAGCAGATGCTGCACAATATTGCATTCGCTCACCAACCTGTTATTAATGGTGATGTCCCCCTGCAGGTTAAGCTCACGGTGATGGAATTTGACAACGGGGAGACGAGCGCTGCTGACCACGTGGACTTTATGCACGCTGGGGACGCAGCGTTTCAGGATCATCGCCAGGAGGTCGAGAACCTCAGCTGGAGCGGCTGTGGACAGGTCGATATCAGACAGTATAGAGTCCTCAGACCGCCCATCGTCTGACACGCCTTCCCCTGGCTGAAGAAAGAGGGAATCTCACCAAAGGCGTCTTCTTTATCGAGCTACATGTGTGATATTATGTGACCAAATGTGCGCATCGAACCTGTTCTGTGGTTGACTTGGCATGAGCCTGGAACACCTTGGTGTGTTCTAGGTCTAAGAACAGGTCCAGGTCACATGAATGGATGCCAAACGTGTTGACAGATGAACCAAATGGGAGAATCTGGCTGTCTGCAAACCACCCAACATATGGCCACAAAAGTTAGAAAAACATTTCCTTCTGCTCTTTTCCCCTCACCAATATGCATGCAAGACCTGTGTACGGGTATTTACAAAGATCACCTGGGAAAAACTCTACAAAAATCTCCTGCATGAGTTGAACCAGCAAGCTTCGGGCATTCTTTTCATTTTCTCCCAGCTGAAATTGCTCAACAACATGCTGCATCTGGGCATTCACCTAGAGGGGAACAAAGGGCAACACCGTAGTCCCTTTGTTAACAAACATATATGTTATAAGCTCGTCTAGTCTATTCTCAAAGCTGCATATTTTAGATTACACTAAACTTGTCTATTAGCAGAGTCGAGAGTTTCATTGCTCCACAAGCACCAAACAAGTGTATTTGTCATTTTTTAAAGACACACACATTTTAGCAAATTTTAAAAGAGGATGCTTACAGACACCAACTGACACAAGTCGGGTTTAAGGCGGTCAAGAACTTGTTGGAGGTTCTCGGGATCGTTCTTCTTCTTGGGAATCAACTTGAAATTCTTCTTTTCCCGAGGTTTGACGCGCAGCTTCAGGCCTTTCAGCTTATGCTCAATACAGGACAGAGCTGCTTGGATGCTGTCTGTCTCGCTGAATTGCACGATGGCATACACACCCTGTGAGCGCAAAGGGATAAAGTCATGCTTTAATAGAAATGCAGTAATTTGGGGTTGCTTTAAGACTGTGCACATCTGGATCGCGTATAGTTGTCTGACCTTGTCTTTGTCAATGATGACATCCGCGACTGACCCAAACTGCTGAAAATACATCGCTAAGTCAGTTTGGGAGATCTCAGGATTGATGCCACCAACGAACACGCTGTGGTCTTCCTGGGTCTTTCTAGTGGCGCGCACACCACTCAGTGTCTGATGCTTCTTCCCTTTCAGATGCTGATCCAAACTTGCCGCTGCAGGACAAAAATAATGCTTCAATAAAGTTCAGGTACGGGCTTTGGAACAGGGCAGATGCATCTCTCAGGTCCTGTGCCAAGTGTTTGCTGTATTTTTATTTTATTTATTTTTTTTAACTTTGAGACATTGAACATCTGCTACAGATAAGTGGGTGTTTTTTTAAGCCTGACATTTTTTAAGGACACACTGTGCTGGTTAATAGCTTTTTAAGAATCATCTTGTTTATTATTTTGTGCCTTTTAAATTGTGTTATCTTTGGCAGTTTTCATAGACTCAACTAAAGAAATGTGAACAAAATATATATTTTTGCAGCATGCTGCTAGTAACAAAATGCCCAAATATACAATTTAGAGATGGTTTATTTTTTTATTTTTGAATGAGCCAAAGGTATGCGTTAACCGGCTTAATAACCAAAAGATTACTCTGAATATGGTCAGGTAAAACGACTAGACTGTAAATGAGTGAAAAACAGTCCATGTCAAAAAAACAAAACAAAACAAACAAAACCTTGAGGCTGGAGAACTAGTGCTCAACAACACTTTACAACATGGCAAGAACGTCTGGCTGCTTGGAAGGAAACTATAATCCTTCGGATCAAGACTTTTGCACAGTGTTGTAGGTAAAATTACAATTTTCTGAGTAATGTTAAACTTTAAAGCTACGGAAAATAAAGCAGACATAACTTAGTAATGTATGTGTAATTTGCAAAGTGCGGTAACACTCATTAAACTTATGACGGAAATGACTGCAACGTTCAAACTGTAGCCGCAGTTTTATTAGTTATCTGTAAATTAAAGAAACTATTACATTCACTGCACTTCAACAGACTCGTATATGGTTGAGTTAGCTTCCGTTACTTACAGTTGGGTAAATTGACGTTGCACAGGGTGCACTGAAACCCTCTCGGCGTTGTTTTTATGTCAATGTCCTCTGACATGATGTAAAGAATAAGTTATAACGACAAACGCAGGAAGCACAAAAATCGCTAGCCAAGTTTGAGGCCAACAACCTTACACGCGCCTCAAATCTCCCTCCAGCGTCGACTCCGCGTTTGCTTTCAGTCCGTCACCAAACTCCGTCCGGGTTGCTCCCATGTTTTTAATCATACAGTTCCTCTTAGCTTTTGAACTAGAGCACTCACTGTAGCGGGAATAGTCTATGGAAGTTTATTTATAAAGGGGTGGCATTGAGGCCATAGAGAAGCGCTAACATTAATTTAAAAAAAAGAAATATTTTAAAATTTGTCCAATTTCACTTGAGGTCTCTAAAGTAGAATTATAAAATGCATCATTTTAAAGCCAATTTATTTCAGCTTGAAACCTTTAAGCCTTTCACTTAAGGTAAACTGTAAACCTACTGCAGAATAGAGCTTAAATTACAACCTCTGAGGTAGTTACAGCAGAGGTCTCAGGACACATTTAATTAAAACATTGTCACAAAGCCCACTATGATAACAGGCTAAACATACTATTATTTTCTTTATCACTAATTCTATTACACTAATAACTATTTGAGTTATAAACTGTGTTTAATTCTAACCTGATCATCTATTTACCAGCTGAACCCAATATGTAGATGCATTCAAAAATTGTGATTTAAACATTTTTTAATAAAATAAAAACAATTTCCACACATTTTCCAATGTAGAAAAAAAATTTAATAACCAATTTTTTGAACCATAAAGTATTTGCAGAATCAGTGAAGAATAATACAGCTTGACACCAAATGATTAAAAACAAAGATTCCCTGCTGAACTCAGGCAAAGCTTTTTCACTATAAAACTATGGACTACAAAGCATTACAATCTTAAAAA
Organism: Haplochromis burtoni; assembly: GCF_018398535.1. Taxonomy (NCBI): domain Eukaryota; kingdom Metazoa; phylum Chordata; class Actinopteri; order Cichliformes; family Cichlidae; genus Haplochromis; species Haplochromis burtoni. The sequence continues at coordinate 130,746 of NW_024582523.1, read as the reverse complement.
AAAAAAGAGAGAGAAAAAAAAAGCCACAAGTACAAAAATAGATTATCGTTAAAAAGGTACTGATGTGTACAAATACATCTATTTGTTTGCTGATCTTCCTCTGCGGGTTTTAGGCTGCGTTTTGGCTTCAACGTTTTTCTCTGGGTTGTTTGCAGGTTCCACTTTGGCAGCAGTCTTCGCCCCTCGTCCGACTCTCTTAACAGGTCTACTGTCAACAGCTTTATCTGAGAGATCCTCCTCTTCAATTTTGTTGGCATCATTTGACACATTTTTGCTTTCACTGTTGACTTGGTCTGCAGCTTTAGACTTCTTACCTCGCGCTGCTTTTACAGGTGTCGCCTTTGGAATCTCAAAGACTTCCAAGTGTGATTTCCACTTAACGCATCTTTTGGGCATCTTTGCGTTGCTCTCAACAGCTTCAGGATTCTTCTGATCAGTAGTCGTCGTAGGCTCTTCTGTTGTGGACTTGAATGCTCCCCGTCTTCCCTTTCTTGCTGGTTCCACTGACGTGGGAGCAGGCTCGGAAACCAAAACTGTGGATTCTGTGCTGACCTCCTCAGGAGAAACCGCTGTACCTCTGCGGGCTCTCTTGGCTGGAATGGCTTGTGAAGTCTCACATTTAGCAGAAGCCCTCACTCCCCTTGACCTGCTAGTTTTCATAGACGAGGAAAGTGGCTCAGCATTTTTCGCCTCCTCAGCCTTCGGCTTGTGTTCAGGACTTTCGGCAGTGGCTTTAGTTTCTTCGGCAGCTGCTTTTCCCCTCCTGCCTCGTTTGGGTTTATTTTCTGTGCTGAGAACAGGGACCTCTTGGACCTCAATGGATTCCACACTCTCTGTGTCTTGTTTTGCTTTCCGCCCTCTTCTGGGCTTCGTGGCCACACTGGCCTGTTCGCTTATCTGGGCTGGTTCTGTTGTTTCTGAAATGACCATTTCAGCAGTTTGGGCTTCTGTTAATTCCGTTTGGGCCTCCTCAGACTTTCTTGTTAGTTTTATTTTTTTAGCAGGCTCATTCATCTTTTCTTCATCCTGTTTGGCATTTCTGCCCCTCTTTACTCTGGCTGGAGGCTGAGACTGCTCATTCGTCTCCACTGCTGCCTGCTTGACCACCTCTTCTGTCACCTCATTCTGTTCAGCGGTATCCTGTCTTGCCTTTCTCCCTCTTCGTGGTTTTCCAGCAGTGGGAAGAGTGGTCTTCTGAGGCTCAGAGTTTTCCACTTGGCTCTGTTCCCCACTTGCTGTTTCAACCGTTTCAGGCTCTGGTTGAGCTGGCTTAACAGGTGTTTGTTTTGCTCTCCTCCCTCTGACTGGCTTAACAACAGCTTCTTCTGTCTGGAGTGCAGACAGACTGGTGCTTATCAGAGACGCTTGGGCACTGGCATCAGCGGAGGTCTCAGAGGTGCTCTCCTGAGACTTTGCATTTCTGCCTCTTTTTGTGTGTCTAGCTGCAGGTGGCGCTACAGCTTCCATTTTCTTCCCTCTTCTTTCTCCTCTCGCTGGAGTAGGCACAATGGGATCTTCAGCAATTTCAGCTGCCTCTTTTTTATCTTCAAGTTCTTCAGATTCGGCCTGTTTTGCTCTTCTGCCTCGGACAGATTTCTTCTGAACTGAAGCTGGTGTCTGCACGTGAAGTAAGCTTTCAGCTTGACGTGCTTGGACAACAGTTTCCATGGCATCAGGTTTGTTTTCATCAGCTCCGCCTGGCAACACCTCAGGCTGGTCACTGCAGGCTACATTTGCATCTAATTTAAACAAGAGCAAGATAAAACAAGGGGGAGAAAATTATACATAAATTATAAACATACATATGATAAAAATGAAATAACATAATGCAACATGCTCAGTTATTAGTTATACTTCCTAAGAGAAGGCACTAAATAATCTAGAGTTTTATACCTGGTGTATCTTGGGGAACATCCTCAGTTGCATTTCGTTGCTGTGACTTTTTGGGTTGCTTAGCTCTTCTTCCTCGCTTGGGCACAGCACTTTCATTTGCTTTCTCCTCAACATCAAGTGGGTGGCTCTGAACACGCTCAGCTTCAGCAGCAACTTCAGGCTCATCAGAAGACTGCTGTGCACTTCTACCCCTTTTTGGCTTAGGAGCAACTTTGGGAGAAGGAAGGTGATTCTCTTCTGCTGACAACTCAACAGCTGTCTTCGCATTTCTGCCTCTTGTCGTCTGTCTAACAGCAGGTGGTGCTGTAGCTTCAGTTTTCTTTCCTCTTCTTCCTCTGGATGGAGCAGGGATTACAGGCTCTTCCTGTTTATCCTCAGCTGCTTTAGATTCCACCGTTTTTGCCCTTCTGCCTCGTACAGATTTCTTCTCATGGGCAGGATCTGCATTCACAGCAGTCTTCACCTCAGCTTCCTCAAGAAGTACTGCATCTGCCTGAGAGACCGTTTCCATGGCATCTGATGTTTTATTATCATCATCATCATCATCCAAAAGGAGAGAGAGAGGGGGGAAAGAAACAGTTTAACGCCGAATCTGTGTGGAGGCTGATATGTTTTGACAACATTACAAAAGAAAGTCACACTGATCAAACCCTTTTCAAGTCCACGCTCCCAAGAACAAACATTTAACAGTTTTAGTTAACCTAACCCACCTTTTACCACGTTTGCACTGCTGTCGAGAGACATCTGAGCTTCACCCTGCTAAAAATAGAACAAAACCAATTTGGACAATGAGGTCTTGTTAGAAAACTAAACCATGCACACAAACAACTTTCTAAAACCAGGGATTAGAGGCAATGGCATTGATAAGAGTTAACTCAGTAACAGACAGATGTTCAGACTTAATTTTAGAGTGAAATGATCAACCAAACAGTCTTTTTAGTGTTTTGCCCCTTTTTTGGTGGGCATGTATTTTGTATGAATACTGAATGCATTACCTCCTTTGCCTCTGGTTGTACTGTGGGCTCAGTCAGTGGCTCCTCCATAAGTTCTTGAAGTCCCTCGAAGTCCTCCACTGGAGCATTACCCCTCAGCCTTGGCGACTTCATGAGTCTCTTGAGCCCGAAATTCGCCTCAACAGGTTCGCCTTTCTGTCTGGGAGTTCTCATGAGCCTCTTCACGCCAACCACATCTTCGACAGGAGCACCTTTCTCCACGGGTGTCTTCATCACTCTCTTGACTCCAGTGAGGTGAACCACTGGAGAGCTCTTCGTTTTTGGAGTTTTCATGCCTTTTGCGTCAGATTCTTGCAACTGTGCTGGCGTCTGCAGAAGCTCCTTACCACCACCCAAACTGGCATCACCAGCTTCTGGGACTTCGGGGGTCTTCAGAATCTTCCCTTGAAGGTCTTCAAGCGGTTCAGCCTTCTCCTTTGGAGTTCTAAATATTCTCTTAACCCCAGTGAAGCACTCTTGCTGTTCAGGCTTCTGTTTGGGAGTCTTCAGAAGATTCCCTCTGATGTCCTCTAAAGGTTCGGCTTTCTGTCTCGGAGTCTTCATGATCCTCCTGACTCCAGTGAGGCACTCCTGTTTTTCAGGCTTCTGTTTTGGAGTTTTCAACAGCTTCCCTCTCAAATCTTCAACAGGCTCAGCCTTCTGTTTAGGCGTCTTCATGATCCTCTTAACTCCGGTCAGAGATTCTGGTAATTCTGGCCTCAGTTTGGGAGTTGTTACAGTGGACGCCTGCAAATCTGCATTCTGCCGTTCACTTGACTCTGACTGAATCTGGCTGATGAAGGTGGCGTCTTGATCTTCATCAAGGAGGCGTTGGACTGCCTCATTGTTGTATCTTCTGCCTTTTACTGCAGATGTAACACTCAGCGGAGATACTATCATCTCACCTGTAAATAAGTCATATTTTTGTTTTCCTTTATAACAACTTAATGTCCCAGCCAGCTTATTTGGACTATGCAGAACTCAAGATTCACTACCAATCAAAACACCACAAATACACAGCTTACCTGGTTCCTCTGGTGTGCTCAGCACTGATGGCTCCATCACAGATGCGCTCTGACCTCCAGCTGGTGTCTTTGTGACGCTGTTATCATCGATTAAAGACTTCCGCTTCCTTTCGTTTACAGGAGTTTTAAACATTTCAGAAATACCTGAAATCAAACAGCACAATGTAAGAAGGCACAAAACTGAAATTGGCCACAAGTTTCACCACCTGCTGCGGATGAAGGAGAGGTGCTTACCAGTCAAGTCTTCATCCATTTTCATGTTCTTTTTGAAGAGTGCAACATTGGTGACCACTCTTGGTGCAGCACCAGTTGGCTGCACAACGGTCTGTCTGTGTGCTCTACCAACAACAATGGTGGCGGGCGAGTCTGCATGTCCAGTGCTCACGTAGCCCTTCAGATTTCTGGCAGGTGTCTGATTGGTGTTTTGGAAAGACAAGTAGATTTGATAAAGATCATTATAAAGATTCAGAACAACAGACGCATAATTGTTAAATTCATCTGCAAACACTAATTAATGCATTAATGATGTGCCCTAAAAGTTTAATACTACCCAATCTCGACACATAACATAAGAAATAAAAAGATTCTACTTAAAACATAACTGTACTTGGTACAATATGTTTCTGTACCTGTGGTTTGGGCGCTGCTTTCTTCTTAGGCTTTTGGCCAATGGTTTTTTTAAGTGGAGCAACAACTTGAGCCTTAGGTTGACCAAATTTCACAATGTGCGCCCAAGGATTGGAGACTGGATGGACATGAGAGAAAAAAGAAAGAAAGAAAACACACAAAATTAATCTTCTCATTCTCATCGTGATCATCAGATTTCTTTTTCTACAACAACTGCATTAATTAATTATAAACAGCTTTGAAAGATTTAATTAAATTTACATTTTTAAAGATGATAAAAAGAAAATGAGTAAAACAAGTAGCTTTCAGCTACTCCCACTAATGACCTTCATTCTGACTGGAACTGACAGATTTCTAGTGCTGGGAACAAAAACCAAGAGTTGAAACCAGCTATCAAACATTTCAGCACTTATCATACCTTTTATAGATGCTCTTGAAATGCCACTTCTTCTGTGCATCTTTACTGCACTCTTCGCAGCACCTGGAGTCTTCTGCGAGGTGCTTTTCCTTCCCTTGTGTGTTTTAGGGGTGACGGTGGGCAAAAGAACCTGGTCAGTGACCTTGTCGGCTTCAGCCATTGGAGAGGGTGTACTAATTTGTGACACAGAAAATCGCCCCTTGACTGTGGGGGTCTGAACTCCTGAATTAGTGGGAGTTTTAGCTGGTGTAAGGACGGCAGCAGGGACACTTTCCAGAGAAGTACCAGGCAAACCCACAGTTGCCCTTCTTTTTCCAGCAGGAACTTGCTCGTGGGGAATCTGCCCTGGGGCCGAAGCCCTGCGTTGAGTTTTCTGCTGTTCATTGGTTTTAGGAGTTTCCACTTTAGAAGGAGATCTTCCTCTTGCAGTAGATGGGCTCTTGGATTTTGGCGATTTATTCGCGGTTGCTTTAGGAGAAGCAGATCTGGATTTGGGTGATTTATTGGCAGGAGAAGCTGCTTTGGGAGACGGGGACCTGGACTTGGGCGACTTCTTCGCGGGAGACGGGGACCTGGACTTGGGTGACTTGGGAGACTTCTTCGCGGGAGACGGGGACCTGGACTTGGGTGACTTGGGAGACTTCTTCGCGGGAGACGGGGACCTGGACTTGGGTGACTTCTTCGCGGGAGATGCTGCCTTGGGTGATGGTGATCTGGATTTGGGAGACTTCTTCCCAGAAGTTGGAGTCTTAGGAGAAGCCATTTTCTTGCTCGGTGATTTCTTAGGTGATGGTGTTTTTGTTTTTGCAGGACTTTTTGCACGTGGGCTGCCCTCCTATGGAAAACAATATATGTTTTAAATAAGTGTATAACATTCCAAGTATACTGTCACTTTAAACTGCCCATTCTTACTTTTAGCAAGCCGATGACGGATGCTCGTCTAAGCAGTGACTGCTTGGGTCTCAAGAGAGACAAGCTCCTCCGTGGGGTAGCCCCCTTGCGTAATGGAGAGTCAGGAGGCAACCGTTTGTCAAACAGCTCTGGGCTCAGGTAACCTCCAAAGGAAACGCGTTTCCTCTTCGCTTGCTGTTTGGGTACGTCTTCTCCGAGTTCTCCACTCTTGCGTTTTTTGGACACTTCTTTTCCTATGAAAACAAAATATGCTCGTACATTAGTATCAAGCTACCAGAAGTGTACAATATCAATTATACAGCCACACCCAGAAATATTATAATTCAATTTTGAGCAGTAAAACCTTTTCCAGCTGAATTCCTGGGTGATGCCTTTGTTTTTTCTTCTTGGTTCTTGGTCACTGGAGTTTTGCCAGGTGACATTTCCTTACTCCTCCTCCTCGCAGGCGACTTGGGTGTTTCAGCTGTAATTTGCTCAATAACCTCATTTACAGTAAACTTCTGAGGAGTTGCGTCATTTCTTTTCTGAGGTGAAGCCGTTTCAATCACGCTGCCATTTTCAGCCTTTTCTGCTCTGGGTTCAGCTGTCTCAGCAGCTGGAACCTTCGCTTGCTTCCTCACAGACGCTGGGGTTCCCCCGTTTGTACTTCCAGGTCCAGCTAGAACTTCACTTTTCTTAGGAGTGCTTTTTTTCTCAGTGAAAATGGCACTACCTTTTCTGACCGAATTGGGTTTTGGAGAGGCGACCTTTGAGGAAGGCGTTGCAAGCTGACTGGCACAAGATTTTCGAGGGGTCTTGACATCCAGAGATTTTTTGATCATTTGATACAGGTCGCTGAAGGGGGAGTTGCTCTTGCCTTGTAGCAGGCTATCATCTGCCTTGGACTCCAACTCTCCGGTTTTTTCCAAGGAACGCTGAATATTGTCATGGCTGGCTCCATCTTTAAGACAAGTATCTTAAAAAAATAATAAAACAAATCAGTCAGTGGCTGTTTAGCTGCTTGTTCTGCAAGACCATTTACAGCTTTGGTTACATGGGTCTGCTTATTTTCAGACATATTTAATAAGTGTACGCTGCTTCACATAGCTACATTGCTAAAAACGACTGTTTCTAAATAGAAATCACACCTGATGACACTTCAGAGAATCTCTTTTCTCCTTTTTCCACAATAGGGGTGTCACCCACTTGCTGGTCTTGAAGAACCTAAGAATAAGACGCCCCTATTAGTAAAACAATCCAATTTATTAGAAAGGTAATAACTTTTTTAAGAGAGTTGTGGAAGGCTGAAATAGAGTGGTTTAAAAGGAAAATAAATAAATAAAATTACCTTGAGGGTTTCAGGTTTGCCTCCAATGGCAGACCTCTTCTTTGGCGTTTGTGCCGGAGGATACTCAAACCTGAAATAATCAAAAGCAAAGACATAGAAGACGCCCTTTAGGGTGACCATAACAATGCTAACATGGAGACACTAAGAACAGGACTGTTTCATTTCCACTGCAAGCAGTATAATCTATGAGCTCTTAAAATACGTTAAACACATCAGAAGATTCCAATTACCCACCACTTTTCTACAAGATAAATTATCTCATTTTTATCTCTACATGAAAAACAATAAATTAACTCCAGTGCTGCTCACCTGAATTTGCATTTAGCAATAATAACCAACAAGCCAATATCATGTTAACTGAAACGGCCAACACAGATTTCATATTACGTGGTATAGAGATTGAAAATGTGACGTCACTCAGGGGTAAAACCGCAAAGGATTCTGGGAACTCGTGGCAAGAGGTACTAGCGCAC
>NW_024582523.1:70146-121977 GCF_018398535.1 Haplochromis burtoni | reverse complement strand
CCGGCATGCAATGCGCGAAAGTCACGTGGTCTGTCTATCTCTATTGTTGGGCTTAAGCATTACATTCGGTTTCAGCGGGTTCCTCACATCCTTGACTTTTTGCAGGTTGCATTTCAGAGATTAGACTTCTGTTCCAACAACACACGCAACTTGAATGCCCTTTACCTCAGCGTTTGTCTAACGGCTTATGAAAAAAGGTTGTTAAAAGGTTTCTTTCAGACCACACTCACCTGAAAGAACGGTCGATAATGGTTATAATATCTCCATGCTTCAAGCGCTCAGACTGCTGCAAAACCTCGCCATTGACAAGCGTTGGATTTGCTGAGCTTAAATTGGTCAAAATGACCTGACAGAAAGACAGAGCGAGAGAGAAACACCACATGAACACTGAAAACATTTCAAAGCAGAAGCACAACTACATGATTACACAGCATCTAAGCAAACATTCCCCACAGCAATCATTTTTTAAATATCGGCAAACTAAGGCCATTAAAGCAGTCGCGCTCCTTGTATTTTCTTACCTCTTTATTCTCATTCAAGTCAATCCGGCAGTGCTCCTTGGAGACTTGAGGAAGCTGAATACGAATATCACAGTCAGGCTTCCTGTAAGGTCACAAGCAGAAGGCATTCAGCTGCATGATAAGTGGAACCTCTTCATATTTACATGTAACTGGGAGCTGATCTTTAAAGGCTCATGAAGAAAGACTGATTCTTATAGAGCGCTTTTCTACTCTCACGGAGTACTCAAAGCGCTCTATACAACATGCCTCATTCACCCAATCATACCCATTCTCACAAGCACTTTATTTATACATAGTGCTTTCTAACGACATTCATACTCCGATGGACCCATCGGTGAGCAAGTTCGGGTTAGTATCTTGCCCAAGGATCCTTGACATGCAGACTGGAGGAGCCAGGGATCGAACCACCAACCTTCCGATCAGTAAGTGACCAGCTCTACCTCCCTGAGCTACAGCCGGTCAGGTGGTGCAAAACTGATGTGGATTTGCTTGAGAGCTTTGATCTAACAATGTAAAGTCTACTGTATATGAGAACAAACATAGTTTCTTCACTTCAACAGCTTAACAGTAAAGTTTTTATAGCCCATCACAATCGCAACATGAGAAACATTGATGAAGTGTATGCGTTTTCTGTAGTACACGAGGGTGTCTTACATGTATGAACACTACTGTAAGTGGGATTAAAACAGAAGGTAAACAAAGGCCAACTCTACCAACCTTCCAAATAAACATGCTGCAGTCAGAGGAAATTCAGTCCCATCTCCTCCACTCCGCTTAATCACGACAATCTTACCGTGCAACGGCATTTTTCCAACGTTACCTGGGAACATTACGAAAAACAAGTGTCAGCAGCGAAAGGCACAGTCAAATCCACATTAGACAATCAAACTTTAAATGTTAAATAGCATTTAAATGTCGTTCCAAGCCGAGGAAAGACATTTACTAGGCGGCAACATTGTATTCATACCTAACGATGACATTTAGCTATTTTTTTTAATTTGGTTCATGACATTTTAGGTAGTTTTAGTTTATTCTACACTTCTTTTTAACTCTATGTAGGATTAATCTAATCCTAGATTTGTTTTGTATTTCTATTACAAACCAGCAGGACTGTTGTTCCTCAGTAAAGCGCTAGCAAACGTTTTCCCAGTATCCCACGTGCATGGTGGCCTCGACTGTAGAGTTTTCGTCTTGCCAGAAATACATAGCTAGCTGTAAGTTTGATTGTTTTTTTTATCATTTACTACATTCTCTAGTTAAAAAAGAAAAAACGTGTATCGTTATAACGCCACCGTTAAAAAACTTAATGTCGGGTCGCCACTTGTGTTACACGACTTATTAAACTCTAATATAACGGTCGTTTAGGACTATCGTATCCTCACCTGAAAGTCACTTTGCAGATGCGTGAAATCCTGGGAAATCCATAAACATAGACAAGGATACAACGAGGACTTTAACTACACGATCATATCAGCCTAAAGTTAAAACGACAATCTGCCATGCCGACGTCTACCTAACGTAAGCAACCTTCAACAGCGGTCCCTTGTTGTCCGTCGCCTGGTCCAGGGAAGTGTTGTGATATCAATCCGCCAGACTTAAACGCACTCGGTCGCCCCACTAAAACTTGACTTCACTTGTGTTTTGCAATGAAATGCGTGTAATATTTTGTCATACTAGGTTTGTCATGCACTGTGTATTTGCTCTGATCAAATTGAACTCGCGTTTAGACAAAAGGGACTATTTTGTTTACAAATTTGGCGGAACAATATCACATCGGTGAATGGATGGGCATTTGAAAATATTTGAAATTCCGCGCGAAGAATCGTGATTGGCTCAGACGTCATCGTTTCGTAAAATGGGTGGGGCTAGTAGTGCAGAGTAAACTTCTCGAAGCAGCACTCTAAGCGCCCAAGTAGTACCTACAGATATTATTGTAAACAGGCACTGATGGCTGGTTACAGCTTTTATTTACATGATATGACAAATTTTATTATTATTTAAAGCTCAGCAGCATATTCAGTCCACTTTGATGCAAATAAATACAAAAGTAAAAAGTTACTAGTACTTACCTTTTTCATTCACAGCAGCTCCACAATGGTGAGAAATACAGTCTACACAATACCATACTATACCACCTTTATTTATAAAGCACTTTAACATAAAACCAGAGTTCACAAAGTGCTGTACATGCTAATAGCATAAGTAAAGAAAATTAAAATGAGATAAGATAAAATAAATAACTAAAAAACTAAAATAAATTGAAACATGTTAAAACAAATTGAGTCAGCCCCTCTAATCAATGCCAAAGGCTTCAGCGAATAAATATGTTTTAAGAAGACTTTTAAATTCAGAGAGAGAAGAGGCCTGCCTAACATGCAAGGGTAGATCATTCCACAACTTTGGAGCAACTACAGCAAAAGCACATCACCTTTAAATTTATACAGTTTTCGGTACCTTAAGGAGCTGCTGATTGGCGGACCTAAGGGAACGGACAGGTGTATATGGTTGTAGTAGCTCCGAGAGGTGGGGGGGCAGGCCATTAAAAGATTTAAAAGCAAATAATAGAATTTTAAAAACAATCCTAAAATGTACAGGTAGCCAGTGGAGTGAAATTAAAATTGGGGTAATGTGCTCAAACTTTTTTGTTCCAGTTAAAAGACGTGCTGCAGCATTTTGTACAACCTGCAGGCGCCTAATGGACGCATCACTAACCCCAAAATAAAGTGCGTTACAATAATCCAGCCTAGAAGTAACAAAGGCATGGATTACTGTCTCAAAATGCTGTTTCGATAAGAAAGGCTTTATTTTGGCTAATTCCCTCAAATGAAAAAAGCTAGATCTTACAACAGCTCTGACCTGGCTTTCAAGTTTAAGATTTGCCTCTATTTTAACTCCCAGATTAGTGATGACTGGTTTAACATACTGTGCCAGTGAACCAAGATCTATAATAGTGGCCTCAGAAGCGCCACCAAAAAACATCACTTCTGTTTTCTGTTCATTAAAATGTAAAAAGTTCAAAGCCATCCAGGCCCTTATTTCATCAAGGCATCTGAGCAGCGGGTCTACTGAGAAGCCATTTATCTTTTTAAGTGGGAAATAAATCTGGGAGTCATCGGAGTAGCAGTGAAAAGAAATCCCATGTTTCCTGAAAATAGACCCAAGGGGTAGGAGATATAGAGAGAAAAGAAGCGGGCCTAAAACTGAACCCTGTGGGACCCCACATTGAAGAGAAGCAGCAGAGGATACAAACTTCCCTAGTTTCACAGAGAAAGTTCGCTCTGCCAAATAGGATCTGAGCCACTGCAGTGCGGTACTCCGCATACCCACCAACTGCTCTAAACGGGAAATTAAAATATTATGATCCACTGTCTCAAAAGCAGCAGTTAAATCTAACAGCACAATAATAACACAGTCACCTGAGTCATTTGCCAAAAACACATCATTAAAAACTCTTAAAAGGGCAGATTCGGTACTATGTAAAGCTTTAAAACCAGATTGGAAAACTTCTAAAATACTGTGTTCTTCTAGGAAGGACATTAATTGGTTGTAAACTACCTTTTCAAGAATCTTTGAGATAAAAGGCAGTTTGGAAATAGGTCTGTAATTCGCAATAATATCAGGATCAAGAGCAGGTTTCTTGAGTAGAGGCTGAATCACTGCATGTTTGAGATTGACAGGTACAACACCAGAGGACAGACTACTATTTACAATGGATTGTATACAGCTGATGCTATAGTGAGAAAAACCTCTTTGAAAAATTGAGGAGGGAGAGCATCATAAGGGGAACGTGAGGGCTTCATGTGAGCAACCAACTCCTGCAGGCAGAGCAAGGAAACTGGCTCGAACCTGTCAAAGACAGCAGAACTAGGGACAGGGGTAGAAGGGTCGAGAATGGACTGGGAAGTCTGCGCTTTGACAGATAGCACTTTATCAATAAAAAAGTGTAGGAAGTTTTCACAAATTTCCTGAGAAGACTCGACACCAGCAGTCTGTGGAGCATGAAGGACCATGTCAATAGTCTTAAATAAGACATGAGGCTTACGACAATTTTCCTGAATAATATCAGCAAAATGTTTCCTCTTAGCATCTTTTATAGTTTTCTGGTAAGAATTCCAGTAATCTTGTAACATTTGGTATGACACCTGAAGTTGATCCTTCTTCCATTTACGTTCAGCTCTCCTACACTTTCTTCTGGCAGCCCGGGTGTCTTCATTCAGCCAGGATTCAGGTTTGCCTTTTACTTGCCTAAGCTTGAAGGGGGCCACTGAATCTAAAGCAGTTTGGCAGACAGAGTAAAACCACGTACTCAGCTCTTCTGTATCATTGCATATGAAATCAGGAAGGCTGCCGTTCTGATTAAAAACAATAGAGAACTGTCCAGCAGAGGAAGGGTTAAAAATACGACATGCTCAGTTCAAAGCTACTAGGTGAGGTTAAAAATGGCAGTGGTTTACATTTATACTGCTTCTTAAAAACAACCGCTAGTCCTCCTCCTCTGCCTGATATTCGAGGTGAGTTTAAAAAGCAGCAGTCATCAGGTGAGAGATCTGTGAAAGCGCTGGACTCACCGGCCCTCAACCATGTCTCAGTTATACAGAGGAAATCCAGTCCTTGGGTCATAAATAAATCCCTTAAAATAAAAGTTTTATTACTCAGCGATCTAGTGTTCACCAATCCAAACCTGGTGGAGGTCAGCGTGTTCGTGGCTGACAGCGAGACCCGACGCAGCGGCCGCAAGTTCTGTAGGTTCACAATAGACATTTCTCACACATTTACTGGATAGCTTACTGGCTAACTTGGGATATTTATTGAAGAACATTTACTGTATTGTTTACAATGTTTTCTGTACTGGTATCTTTATCTTGACACTGGTTTCTTTTCCAGTTAGTATATTCTGATATGCTGCACACATATATTTTCCACTATCTGCATATAGATTCATCAGCCAGTTTTTTTGTTTGTTTGTTTTTAAGAATAGCTTGCTACTACTGCGTTCAACCCCTTTTCTTTCAAGGTGCTGGAAAAATTCCTCTGATATTTTCTGACCATACTGACATGACAGCATCACATAGTTGATGGCGATGTGTCGGTTGCACATCTATGATGACAATCTCTTGTTCTACCACCTGGTGACTGTGGAGACCATTTGAGTACAGTGAACTCATATTCTGAAAAGCAGTTTCAGAAGATTTGTGATCTGTGACATGGTGCGTTATCCTGCTGGAAGCAGCCACTGGAGGGATAGACGTGGTCAGCAACAACACCCAGGTAGGTTGTGGCATTTAAACAATACTATTTCGGGATTAAAGGGGCCAAAAAAGAAAATATCCTCATACTATTACACCATTATCAACACCAGCCTGAAAAGATGGATCCATGCTTTCATGCTGTTTATGTTAAATGCTGAAGGAGACTCATCAGACCAGGAAACATTATTCCAATCTTTTTCCATTCAGTTTTGGTGAGCCCATGGAAAATTGTATTTTCAATTTCCTGTTCTTAGCTGATAGAACAAGGTGTGGTCTTCTGCTGTTCGAGCCCATTGGCTTCAGGATTTGCTATGCTGTGCTTTCAGAGATGCTCTTCTCCATACTTTGGTTATAACAAGTGTTTATTTGAGTTACTGTTGGCTTCCTATCCTTTCAAAGCAGCTTTGCCATTCTCCTCTGTCATCAACATTGTCATATTTTCACAGAGAACTGCTGCTCACTGGATAGCTTCCTTTTTTTGATCATCCTCTGTAAACCCTAGAGATGGTTATGTGAGTAAATCCCAGCAGATCAGCAGTTGCTGAAATACTCAGACCAGCCCACCTGGCACCAATGACCAGGCCACATTAAAAGACACTTAAATCACTCTTCTCTGTGTTGACCTTATTAGGACATCTTGACTATATTTGCATACCTAAATGCACTGAGTTGCTTCGATTTGAAAAAGAAAAAATACCCAAACCATTTCAAGAGAAAGTATTTTTACAGCTTACAAATTTGCAGTGCTGGATAATGTTTTACTCTGACATTACTGTAATGGAGGTTTTCATTGTGGTCATAAAGCTTCTCTGTTATATATTCATGCAACACAGCTCCTGGCTGTTAATAGTGGCCCCAAACCTTCCAGAAAGCATAATTAAAGTCAGTGACTGCGTGTGGATGGTTCACCAGTGTAAATGAATGAAAAGCTAATGAGTGTGATGCTGTAAAGAAAAGAATTGAAAAGACCACCATATGAACAACACAAACGTTTAATTATTAAATGTTGGTTTTATTATTTTTTCTAAATCTTTTTTCTCGTTTTGTTTTGGTTTTTTTTGTTTTTTTCCAAAGTCGCTTGATAATCTTGACAAAATTGCAACATATTCCATACTTTTCAAACTGACGGTGTGTCTGTTGCTATTCCAGATTCGCTGTGGAGGGAAAATTTGTGCACCGTTCTGGACAGGTTAAGTCCTAAAATGACGAAAGCAGCTTTGACCGTACAAGAAAAAAAAAAAAAGAGAAAAAAAAAAAAGAAAAAAAAGAAAAAAAAGAAAAGAGGACATGTGAACGACTCGGAGAGAGTCCACACTGGCATCCTACGGATGTTGGAAAAATGAGCGGTCAGGGGTCAGTGTCTCTCGGCACAAGTCCTGGTTTTGCCAGGCCAAACAAAAGCGAGTGAAGAAAAATCTGAAGGGCTCAGTAGCAGAGGTGTGTGTGTGTGTGTGTGTGTGCATCTGTTACCGGAGAGGGAGGGGGTTGCAGCACAGAACATATACAAATGACAGGCCAAGCACACAAAAATGATTCCTTCCTGAGACATTGGTGCGCGTACAGTAATGATGGTCTGGGTGACGTGTAGCAATGGTGAAGGCGTTTTTGGTGTCACAGGGCACGAGGTTGCTCTGGATTCAGTTAAGTCACATATTGTTTCTACCACAGGTTGCCAAGGTGGAGGTGAGGGGCGGGGAGTTAGCTGACAAACATCACATTTGGGACCTCGCCTTGCCTGATCGCTGACAGGGCAGAGGTAGAGGAGGGGGATCAACTAGAGTCTAGTCTTCTCCTATTGACTACAAATTGATGCACTGAGAGAGAGCACTGAGATTTACTTGTGTTTAATACAGAGTGTATGTACACCATTGTTCACATTTCAACTCTCTTTGAAGCAGAGCCGCCGCCGCTTGTTTGAGCCCGTCAGGCCACAGAAGGCGTCTAAACCATTTCCTCAAACGCCGCCTTCTCTTTCTGCTACATGGCCAAACACACAAAAAAAGCTATGCCCCGACAGGAGTGCTACTTTCTTACCTACTGTACATAAAAAAAAAAAAAGAAAAAAAAAAAAAAGAAAAGTGGGGTCGGGGGGGCAAAACTGTTCGTGAAGCCAAAACCTTTAGAGCCAGTGATTTGTGATGGGTCTGCCATGTTTTTGTTTTGTTTTTTAAAGTAGGACACGAAACATGAAAGAACTTCCTTCAGTAAAATGTGCTCAAAACGTCTTTTCTTGAATCACAAACCTAAAAACACATAAAACGGTATTCTTTAAAAAAAAAAAAAAAATCGATCAGGTGAACCCTAAAACTCTTCATAGTTTTAAAGAAATGAATACAGCTTATATACACAAACTCAAAAGGCTACTTAAAATACACCTTAATAATGAATCTTCATTAATTTGATTTCTTGAAAGGACCTGTGACCATATCATACAACTGAGTTCATACAATCATTTCCCCCCCCAATCTCTTGGAAGAAAAAAAAAAAAAAAAAAAAAAAAAAAAAGAAAACAAATCCGACCTGGAATAGTAGGTGATAATCATTGCGACTTGTTTTCTGTGCACATTTGTGTGTTTGCTCGTGTGGACTGGAAAGGGGAAAAAAATAATCTTATTTTTCTTCCCCCCGTCAATTAGAATATACAAATGTGAAACCAAAGCATTTTTCTCAATACTCGATGGGTATGAAAAAGATTCAAACAGTGAAGGAGTACAACAATTTCTAATCTCAGCTCAGAAAACATGTCCTCATTTCAACCTGCCATCCTGTTCTGGACATGTCGATCGCAATAGGTCCTTAATTTTTCTCTATATATTTATATATCTTTTTTTTGTACGAAATCTGTTATTTTTTCATGAAACTGGAAAAGAGGAAAAGACCCAGAGTCTTTGAGGAGTGGGTTCTTTTGACAAGTCCCAAAAGTTCAGTTGTAGTCTGCCTCAGAGCACAACAACAACAACAACAACGAAAAGAAAAGAAAACAAAAAAAAAACAAAAGTGTCTGGTGTTTGTCAAGTCAGTCTGTGTTCATTGTCCTTATATTTGTTCCATTGTGCTCCAACCGCTCTCGGGTTCATCCACACCTCATCTCCGTTAGTCTTTTCAAAAAGAAAAAAGAAAAGAAAAAAAAAAGGTGGAGAAGGGAGGGAGAAGGAGGAAGAGTCATCAGCAGTATTTACGGTGTGGTATGTTGGAGGCATCCGGTTACCCCGGCCTGTCCAGCCTCATCTCCCCTCATGTCTGGATAGAAATCCAGAGAGAGGGGAAAGCGGATCAGGAAATTGGGATTTTTGTTGTCGGAGAGGAGGTGGTTGGCTCTGCTGGTCTCCTGTGTTCAGCAGTTAGGGGTCAAGAAGACCCACCTCCTTCACCCCTCCTCTTCAGAACATTAATGGGAGGAGACAGAGCGCAACACAAAGAAAAAATGAAAATGAAAACGTGGGCCGTGACTACGGCGATTGTGTAGCTGGACTGCTTTGGGCAGAGCTGGGGGACAGGCTGGGGCTGCAGCTGCCTGGGGGGGCGCCGCTGGGTCGTCCGCCTGCGGCTCCGCTTTCCAGACCTTCTGAGTTCTCCAGCATCTCCTGGATGAGAGGTGGCATGGAGCCGGGGATCTCCATCTTCAGCGTGATGACACGCTCAGCTCCTGCAAGATGGAAAAATGTAAGCTATCAGTGTAAGTTCTGGTAAAACATATTCTTTCATTCTAAAATGGAATATACAAAAGAAAAAGTAGAAATGATCAATTGTACACCTGAGTAATCACTGTAGCACTATATATGTAGAAACACACGGGAACTACAGACCTTTAGCACTGATGCTTCTAAGATCAGTGATCTTCATCAGCATCTTGGGGAACATGTGCGGTTTGTGTGGCCTTCTCTTCCTTACATAAATCTTCAGCGCCTCCAGAAGGGGTTCCTGCAGGATGTCCACCTTGTCTGCCTCTTCCAAGTCCTGTCGATCTGTAAACAAAACAAAACAAAACAAAAAAAAGCACAGAGAAAAGGGTCAGCCAATACTCTCCGACTGTTAGAAACACAGTGGCCACTAGATGGTGCTAAGGAAAAGAGTGCAGCATTGCTACCCCGCTGCTGTTTCTGACACAAACATGACCCAAGCAAGCTTTAAGGGCCTTTTTTTAAAGACCTGCCGTACCTCCACACAGCAAACAGATGGCACTAAGCAGCCCCGTCTCTGCATCATCCATCTCCAGAGGAAGGAGCTGGTTGGCGAAGGCAAAAACCAGATCAGTGAGGGGACCGAAGCCAGCGTTGTGCATCTGGTTTCGGTTTAGCGTAAGTCCATCTGAGAAAGTCATCGTGTCTTGCTCTGGTGTGTAGCGTGTGCAGATCCGCAGTATCTGTGGACAGCAGACAGACTCGGTTTGTGAAAAAAATTAAAACCGAACTTCCAGTTTTATTCATTGAAAACATCTAAGGTAGATGTTTTTTGTGTGTGCGTTATTCGTACCAGGATGTCCAGACAGGCAGCTTTGAGCAGAGTGATCTGGTCGGCAATGGTGAGCGTCGTGAAGCCGGGCAGCTGCTTGGCAAACTCCACTGTCTTGATGATGCACTTAGTGGACAGCTCACTGAACTTGTCCCACAGGTCTACGTCCAAGGACACACGTCGTTCTGAGCTGTTAGTCTGCACGAATAAAGGAAGAAAATATTTGCAGATCAATTTTATTTCAAAGGCAAAGAAAAAAACAAAAAACTCTCACACTTGAAAAAGGTGAATGAACATAAGGACACACAGACTGTCAGTCTCATGCCACTGACCGTAGTGTATTTGCCCAGCTGGCAGAGGGAGGGGAAAGTATCCTGGTGTGCCTTGCGAACCCTGTCGATCATCTGCTCCGTGTCAGGACTCAGCACGTAGCTCTCTGTGCACTCCTGCTTCTTTTCATCCTTTTTCTTCTTGTTCCGGTCGTTCCTCACCGCTAAAGGGACGGAAGGAACAGAGAGATTAGTATGCATCTCGAACCCTTTCGACAAAACTAAGTCTTGGCAAACTTTACATTTAATCTTGTATTCTTTTTCCTCTTTAAACACAGCGGTTCATGCAGCAGCATTTCAGAGCTATTTCAAGTGTAGCGTACAGTTCATGGAGCTAATTACAGTCTGCACGCATTCCTTTATCAGTAACCCCTGACTGCAGATCGAGGTAAAACTGAGGCGAGTTATAAGCAGGAACCGATCCTCAGTGTGCAGCAAACAGCGGCAGCAAACACATCTTTTCTTATCCGATACTGTAAGATAAATGTTGTGAGACAGCTCCATCCAGGATGGGCTGTGGTAATGGAGAGGGAGAGAAGGGGGAAAAAACAAAACAAAAAAAACCTTGAAATAATCCTCTGTCGTTTCCCTTCGGGCGCTCTGGCTGCGAGTGGTGTGCTCACCCCAAATGACAAAAAACACTAGGAGGGGTGTTTAGCATTGGAATCCCATTATGAGCTCGATCCATTTCTCCCATCTACGTTTGGATGCGGTTTTGCTTCGACTATGTTGTGTGTACGTGTGTGCGCTGAGGCTGGGGTGGGGGTGTGTTGGGTGCGATGGGGTGCTAGTTGATAAATAGTGGTGGGGGATGGAGCTATCCATAAGGCTGACAAATTGCCACAGCTTTCATTAGAGGTCCCAGCTAATCTAATAACATAATATGACAAATATCCTGCCTCTAATGGTTTTAAAAGGGCTCGGCTGCGGAGACCATACCGGGGAGAGAGAGAGAGAAAAACCTTCCAGCTTTTTCTCTCTCTCCCTCTCACATCTCTCTCCCTCTCCTGGTTATACAACACGTTCTCGCTTTCCTAGTCATCCTCTCAGTGCGTCTCATTCTCAGCCAATGCACGCCCTCTCTCATTTTCAAAATGCTTTAAATCATCCACCTTTCCAACTCTATCACTTCTCCAATCTCTACCTCCCCTCAAGGTACCTGCACCCCCCTCCCCGCTTCCCCCAGCCACTAACCTGAGATCAGATTTTCCTTGTCTTAATACCAACCTTGACCATTAAGGGCAAAAGCGCTCGGGCTGATGGGAGATCAGTGTCTTTTGACAGAGGGGGCCTGGACCAGGGCCAAGGAGAGGGGGGGGGGCACTACTCTGTGCTGCTGCTCATTCATCAGCCCACAGACAGGCCTCCCTGCCTGGGAGAACAAGAAAGCGAGGAGGAGGGCGGGGGCTGGAAGTCTGATCCGGCATTATGTTATTGCTAAGCACCGCTCACCACAACAAGAAGTGAAGAAGACCCCGCTGCGATCGTGGTAATGCATTATTTTCCAGCATGCACTGGTACTTGCACAGAAAACGCTGCAGCAAAGAAAGGCCGATGAAGAAGAGTATGCTGTGATGAGACCGCTTCATAAACTATGTGGGTATAAACACGGAAAACAAAATGTTTTTTTCATTCCCATTTACTTTAATGAGCTAATTATGACTTCGTTAGGAAAGGAACACCCTGTTTAACAAGCCCTCATCTTAGGAGGCCGGTTGCATAACACTGTAGTAAGCTGCTGAAGATATTTGGGCCAGCCCTGTTTGTGGAGCTGATTGGGATTCTGTGTCCTGTGTGCAATGAGGGGAGGGGTGGAGGGCTGCAACGCACTCAATGTCCAATTAATTCACAAATAAAAGTGGGGCATCCCTAGTGCCCAGACATTACCCTCGCTGACAAATCGGCAGCACAATCATAAGCCGCACAACACAATTTAATGAAGTCATTAAAGAACTATTAGGCACGACTGGCGATCTGTCATGGCGAATTGCCACATGCAATAACTTGGGGGGAAGGAGGCCTCTGGCAGGGGAGTGCAAATGAAAGAAATACTGCCTTGCCTTGCTTTTCTTTTTTAAAAGTATTTATTATCATCATCATCATCATCATCATCATCATCATCCGCGTGTGGATGTGTGTAGATACAAATGTACATTTGATGTTTGTGTGTCAACTTCCAGCCATGAATCTAAAAAATGTATTATGAGAATATGAATGCTAATGGAGGGACTTGCATCATGGATTGTCCACAGTTGCGCGCTCGTTGCATAAAAAGGATTTACATGAGCCGGTGTGCAGCGTGCACAGAATACTGCGTCGGCGTGCACGCCCAGCCATCACTCAATCATTCCCTCTCGTAGTGGATTTCGGCTGCGCACGTGCAACTTAATAGACAATTTCGGTGCCACGGGTGTGTATGCGGGGGTTTTTTGTGCCCGCGTGTTTGTGTCTGTGTACATGACAGAGGGAGGTGGGCAGACAGGGATAATTCGTGTGAGGAAAATTAAAGCTCTGGCAGCTCGTCCATCACACAGATTAAATTCAATGGAAAGATAAAAATGTCAATGTTACCCCTGCTCCTGCTGCTCGCAGCGCAGAGCCACCGTCGACAGTGATGAAACTTTCCCCCCTCTTTCTCTCTCTTTCTCTGTCCTCCAGCCTCACTCCTCTCCCGACTCCCCCCTCGGCTCTCTCAACTCTAGATTTTCATTCTTGCTCACACTGGGTTCAGTACACTTCTCTCCCTCTCTCTGCCTTCATCTTTCGTCGCTATCCTGCCTCTCTGGTTGATGTTATCCCCTCTTTGCACCATTCTCCATCATTCTGCGCTTCATCTTATTTTGCTTTTATTACTTTTCTATCGCTGAATAACACCTTCCTCGAGGAAAGGGTGATTACTTTGGGAGAAAAAGGTGGGATCCTGTTGAGAGGACTCCAACATGAACGCAACATGGTAGTGAACTGTGATTATATAACAACAGTTAAAAAGTGGAACTGATTTGCTATAAATACAGCCTTTTACTTGAAACTTCTGCTTCTTGTCCCTCCCCCCCCCCTTTCTTCTTGAGAATGTACATATTTCTCACAAAATTTAGAGAACAATGTTGCAGCTTTTGCAATCCCTTGGAACAGCTGTTGCTCGTAGCTGTCCGCTTCAACCACACACCGTCAGGTTGAAGCTGGCACTAGCCTTTACAGGCGTTTCCCTTGTAACCCTCCGCTTGCTGCCAACGCCCTCCCCGCTCCTCCCGGCTCTGTCTTGTGTGCCACTGCCACCTGGCAGCAGGCATGGCACTGTCATCTGGAGCTGTCTGCCAGCAGACACAAGGTCACCCAGACGTCCCCCGGCACTAGCGGGGGGTCCACCTTCTGCGTGTGTGTTTGACAGGGAAGTGTATGCCGTTCCAAGCGAAGCTGTCGGAGTGTATTTCTGTTACGGGCTTTTTATTCCTACCAGCTTGTGTTTGTCACCTTGTATGCGCATAATTTAGGCATACGTGCGCATGGAATTATGGTGAACAGTGCACTTTGATGAGCGTGCCCGTTCTCCTGTCTGTGTCAGAGGCGAAGAGAGAGTCCCTGCTGGCCCCAGATGGCCAGTCCCTCCCGCCTCGCCACACCAGACCAGTTCCACTGGCCAAAGTCAGCACTGTGTGATATGAAACCTGCAGAACATGAACACACTCCGGAAAAAAAGTATTCAAGTAAAAACCAAAAGCAGCTCAACAAAAGGAGCCTGGAAAACTATAAACTTATAACAATCATACATCCTTCCCTTGAGTCTACTTTAGAAAAGCCCTCCCCCGCCTGTTCTCTCTCTTATCCAGTACTATACAGTCACCACTAGATGGCTCTCCAACTCCAGTCTGTTGTGTGTTGGGTGCCTCGGTGCCTGTGTGTGTAAAAGAACTGGCTGCTGTGATCTTTCTAACCATGATTAATGGCCCCATTCAAAGGTAAGGAGCTCAGAGGATAACTTCTTTTACTGTAAGCCACAGTGCTGTGGCGTGGGGAGCGCTCCCTGCACTTTCTGCAGCAGAGAGACGAGGTAAATAGCTCCGGGAAGACAGGAGGCGCAGAGAGACTGAGCAAGGAAAGCTGTACGCAAGAGTGTTTAAACAGGAAGGAGGCGTGCTGCACTTTCTGATCACGTGATTTTTATTATGATTTTCAAATCAACACATGCCCAGTTTCAGACCATTAAAAAGTGTTTATCAGAATATAAAAGCATCCCCCGCCTACACACAAGCACTCTCCCTCTCTTTTCTGCTGGGAAGTAAGTATGTGTGTGTGTGTGTGTGTGTGTGTGTGTGTCATGTGATCTGGTTGAGGTAAAAACCTTGCTGGCCTCTGTGGTCACACCTCTCCCAATTACTTTATCAAGTCTGACTGCATGCGTGTATGTGTGTGTTCACACAGCCCCCGGGGGTGCAATGATTGGAGCAGACGCCTGCTCTTTCACTCTCGGCAGGTGAGAACATATTCATCACAGAGGCCTGCCAAGCCTGGAGACACCCTGACTGCTAATGCCAGTCTGCATCACGACTGCATCTCTGCCGCTCGCACATACGGTGGATATTCTTTTCAAATGGAAAAATCGGAAAAGCTTTGTGCTTTAATTTCTTTTGATAATCTTGATAAGACTCCACCTATCGAGTAGATTATGACATGTGTTGTCAGATTGTGCTGGAGGATGGGGATGAATTCTTACGCAATGTTAGCAAAGGAGCAAATGTCAACAAACGCTGCGACTTAAGACTTCCTGCGGTGGCCACAATCATGTCAAAAACCCTGGGATTAAAGAGCTGTGATGAGATCTGTGCTTGTCCCTAAATGCCCTGTGAGGGCAGGGCACTCTGGGTAAAAATGATCACGTTTTTACTCACACTCCTTCGACATCCCGACTTCCAGGCACTTCTGCAACCGACAGTACTGGCAGCGGTTGCGGGTGACTTTGTTGATGATGCAGTTCTTCTCCCGGTGACAAGTGTACACCATGTTTTTCTGAATGCTTCGCCGAAAGAAGCCCTGCGTGACAGAGAGACAGACGTGTAAGGTACTGAAGAGACAAGGGGAGGGTTGTGTTGGTGGAATCATTGGTAGAAATATGACTGCCATAGGAAATGGAGCAGTTAGTAGTAAAATTATAAGCAATTTTGCATACTACATGTGTTTAGGCTTCCTCGTCCAAATTGCGCCTTTGTTATGGCATTCGCCTTTTGTCCAGTTCACATTAAGCAAACAATTTAGAAATAAGAAGCAAAAAGAGGCCATGCTGAATACTTAGAAACATCTGCAAATAAAAGGCAAACAACAGCCAAGTCCAGCAGTGGCGTAATCTGTGTGTAATCACTACAGAGATAATGGTCAGTGAACTGTCACCAACTTATGAGGCTGCCCACCTGCTCGGAGAAAGCTCAAATGAGAAACCTAAACAATAAACGATTCGGGAGGTTTTTCCAAGTCCAAAGGCTTTTGGGGTAAAAGGCACAGGGTTATTGGGTGTCACATAACCATGGCCTAGTTTAGAGAGCCAGAAATAAGCAATTCTAGATCCAGGCCAAGTGCATATAATTAGAGAGAGAGAGAGAGAGCAAGAGCGAGAGAGAGAGGGAGAGAGTGAAAGAGAGAGACTGACTATAGGCTAAAAGTGTTGTGTAAGAAATAAAATGTAATCCAGCCCCATGGGAGATGAGGGGAAAAAAGGATAATGAACTCATTTTTGGTCAGTAGGCTGAAATGGGAGATTTCTGTGGACCACAAACTAGTTTTTGATTGCACAAGCACGAGCAAAAAAAGATCCGATTTATACGACATGCACACCAAGAATGTGGTAAGATCATTTTTAACTCCCTAAAAATTTAAATACAAAAAAAAAGAAAAGGTAAAAAGCAGTGCAAAGTTCAACCTGAGAGAACCCAGACCATCTCACATGCATTGAAAAGTAGTGCATCCCAACCTATATATTCCTTAATATGCCTATGCAATAAAAATCAATGTTCACCCGTGCAGCCTCACTGCTTAAACATCCCTATCATGTCAGAAAGATAAAGAGAGGTTAATGCAAATTAAGCCCAATTGAGTGAGTACTCAGCAAGCAGGTCTCTGGACAAATGTAATACAGGTCAGTGTCGGTATTGATGCGACGAGGTGGGTCATGTTTTGTGGGTGGGACCAGCTGGGGCGGGCGAGAGGGAGCTGGGGTGGAGTGGGGTAGAGGAGCTGCCAGGGAGCCCTATCCCACGCAGAGGGATTAGCTTTGCTAGCTGACAGATGGCTGATGGATCTAAGCCCGCAATTTGTCCTTCCCGGATCACCGGCCTCTTTCTACATCTCCTGTCCTCCCGCCACAGAGTCATTCAGGCTCCTGATAGGGGAACTGTGCGCAGTTTGTCACGTTTGTCATCTGTTTCAACAAGGCACTTTACAGGTGTGGGCGATACTTGTGATTACGTATGATGGCCTCCATCTCCGGCTAGAAAAGAAAGCCATTTGGTGCTCAGGTCACCTCGCCAAACCCTTTTTTCCCTGACTTTGTAAGCGCCTCACATCTGTGCTGCAACATGTCAGGTTTTTTTTTTTAACTTGAGAAAAAAAAAAAAAAAAAAAAGGGGGGGGGGTGGTGGGGGTGAAAAACACAATTTCCAAATAAAATGTGCATTTTATTGCAATGCTTCCAGCAAATAAACAATGCATTTTCTGCTGCTTTCAGATATTTCCAACCCCCTCTCACCCCCAGCCGCCACCCTGGAAAAGAGCTGTTATCTCACAGTGCAACCTGAGCAAACAATCAAGTGAAAAAGAACAAGGATTGTAGCTTATTTATAGCTGCTGAAGCTGAGGGATAATTCTCCAGTCTTTGTTTGGGCGAGTATCATCTCCTCTTTGATCCAATAGTGCCCCGACCCTGACCCCAGGGTCATCAGAGGATTGACCACCGCCTGCAGATAATGCAGAGGCTCAGGTGCCCGCTTGCAGCACCTCCTGATTGGCTGTTGCTGCTGGCTCGTGGGGCAGTCGATTGTTCCTGCCACCACCACCACCACCCCCTCCAACTCCTCCTTTTAGGAGTCATTGCTTCCTGTGGCTCTTAAGCCTCTTTTTGTATCACCGCTTAATCCGCCCGGCGACAAGAGCCCTCAGCAGGCCTGTCAGCCACCCTGCAGAGTTCAGTGGAGATGAGGGCGGCAAGAGGAGGGAGAAGGGAGGGAGGCACGAAAAGGACGAGTGAATGGTTCCTAGTGCATTTGTGATTGCGAGTGTCATGTGCTCCTAAATTCCCTGCTGTCTACCTGGTTAAGAGCTTCGTGTGCTTGCGATCACGTTCCGCTCTGTGCACGTGTGTGAGGAAATGCTTTACTAAGTGGGATGTAAGGAGTGCCTAGAGTTGGTGAGTTCACAGGGAAGCACAGGAATCTTCTCTGACACGAATATCACACTGCGCCTGGATTAGGAACGCGTTCCCAACCTCCTACTGCGGTCATGGACGTGTGTATATGCAGGCCTGTGCTCTTGCTCCTATTACGAAACAACTATTGCAACAGCTCGCACACTAATAAAGGCTTTGTTTAACAAAAAGAAAAACAGCAAATAGGGGACATTCATCACGGGGAGGTTGGGTTTTTTTTTGTTGTTGTTTTTTTTGGGGAAATAGCCACTTCCCTTGCACTGCAGTGCATACCAGGAAGAAAGAATGCCTGCTTTGCACTGGCATGCCTCAAAGACAAAAACATAAACATGAGGGGGTGGGCATGCATATTTAATGTTTAAGTGTTAATATCTGCAGGGGAAAAAAAAAAAAGAGAAGTGCAATTCTAGTAAGTGTTTGCGAGCGGTAGAACTTAAACAAGAGAATGAGCTGTCTCCAAGCAGCAGAGCTCGCTCCTGCTTCCTCCGTTCACTGCAGCCCCCAGGAAACGCCTTTGTAGTTTGGCATGCTGCAGTAAAGCAGACGCTGCTAACCCTCAACTTACCCCAGTCTCAGATGAGACACCGTATATATTCTCACGCCTGTAGTGTTGAATTATTGAGTATGCTATGCCAAGTCATCTCCTCTGAAGTGAGAGATGCGGTGAAGGCATGGTGAACTTTTCAAATTATTACTGCAGCTACTGAGTGAGGAAGGCAGCGGTTTGTGAAGAGGGATGGGACCAGCAGGTGACAGCGGCTGTCGAACTAATGAGGTTTTAGGAGTTTTAGTGCGATTATGACAACATGTTACTAACCTGATGAATTGTTGTGCTGTTAGGGCAATGAAATTATTTGAATGGAGCACAGAGGTTTATGTTTTTATTGCCTGCCTGTTTGGTAATGCAAAGAAGCGCCCAATTAACTGCTCCCTCCCCCACCTCTGCCTCAGTCTAACAGTGGCTCCCTCCCTGTATCTACTCAATATATCTGATTGACTGAGTAGAGCCGCTCATTATTCATGCATTCTCTATCTGGTTAATAATCTACCATTCACAGTAACACACCTATTCAGCTGAGAAGGCATGCATGCCAAATTTGCTCGTGGTTTTCTAGATAAAAATTTTATGACCTGAATGCGAAGAGATGAAAGAGCAGAATTTGTATATAACGGAGGTGTTGCAGGGGGAGAGAGGCCGTCGAAAACTGACAGTGAAACCTATCTAGTACGTTACTGCTTTTCATCTGAAACAACTTATTTTGTGCAGAATATCTCATGACTGACTAAAATATCAGTTACATCTCCAGTGCATGAAAGCCTTCAAAGGCTGATTGCAATATTGGTTCTGACACAACTGCTCTACAGTCAGAAAGAGCAACACTCCAACCACTAAAGATGTCTTCATCATGTGCTTAATACACCGTTTAGAGTTTTTAACCAACCAAAGGAAGTGTATAATAACCGATTCAGTTCGTTAAGGAATAATAATAATAATAATATTATTAAAAAAAGACTATCCACATTTCAGAATGTTGTAGTGTGAATTTTACAGTTGTTTTTTAACACTGCCATCTGAATATGTGAAAGAAACTGCTTTATATTTTCCATTTTTATATCAAAAACCTCTCAGATTAATGCAGATAAAACTGCCTGAGGTGACACAAGGTGTGTTCAAAATCAGTAGACACACACACACACACACACACACACTAGAATGAGGTGTGATTTAGCCTCATTATGTATCTTATAACCCTGCTTAGTTATTGCCTGTGAGACAATGGGGATACATGTTAAGTGAAAACATTAAAAGCAGATTAAGACTTGGAATAGCCGCATTGTTGCAGTGCATCTTTTGAGATCAAAGTCAGAGCTCATTACATGCCAACAATCAGAGGGGGAAAAATGGAAATGCCCACTCAGCTTTGAACCAAACCTGATATCCACTCTCTGTGCCACAGACAACTAAAACGCATTAAATGTCTAGAAATCCCAACTTGCTAATTTAAAAATAAAAACCAAATTGTATATTCCTGAATTGGTCATTCCTTCTTAATGATAGTTTCACAGGATAACCCTTAGCCACTGAGGTCGTTAGCATCATCAAATCCCAGCATGATGGTTCTGGGAAGAAAAAAAAACAACACCCATCAACTGTGTTTTTTGGTTTTGGTTTGGAGCTTGCATGCTCTCGACATGCCCGGGTTTTCCCTGTACTCGTCCAAGGTGTACCCCTGCCACCTGTCTTATGACAGCTGGGATAGCCTCCAGCCCCTGTGGCCCTTAACTGAAGATGATGAATGTATAACTAACAATGTATAAATAACAATGTAGCTTGCCATCACCAGTGTGTGAATGTGTGTGTGAATGGATGGATGACTGGATATGTAAAGCGCTTTGGGGTCCTTAGGGACTAGTAAAGCGCTATATAAATACAGGCCATTTACCATAACTAACTGTTGCAGGTAACAAGCTTACTAAATACAGCATACTTAAGTAGCTGTGCATCACCATTATCTGCACATCTGTGGGGGTGAAAACTAGGCATGCACCAAATATGAAATCCAGCAGTTCCTGACGTTTAATATAAAAATTAGACTGATCGCACATGCTTTCCTTCGTACCAAGAAAACAAAGAAATCTTTGCAATAAATGATGTTTTCAAAGCCTCTTTCAGCTCCTTGAAAATAAACTGGCGCCTGACACTGGGAAAGGTGCAAAACTAACAGATGAAGGGAAACCTGACAACAACATGTGTGCAGTTCACTGCTGGTGTAATGCTAAGCATCATCCTGTTGTTCAAACTGTTTGCTATTATAATCTGACACCACTCACAAAATGTCATGCACATGCCGATTCTAAATGAAATTATTTCAAATATATTTTAGACATTCACGTATTTAAATGGATTCATACATGTTTTCACATATTCGGATATGGCAGCACACAGTTATGACACTTTTGACCCTCCTTTGCTTCCAAAACTTAAAACAGTAAAATAAATACATATTCAGATACTCGAGTTCATACATGATAATTACAAAAGCGGTGAATAGTAAAAATATCAAGAAGAGCAACTACAACATCACCATTCTCGTGCATTCAGACACTGAACAGCTCCTGCTGTAAACATGAAACAAAGACTGACAGCTCTGCCAACATTATACTTACATATATTTCCATTACTACTTATCACACGTAAGGACATGCAAAAACTAAATTTCATCTTGACCAAAGTGGTGGCTGGAAACTGCTGTCTTTTGTTAAACCAGCAGTTAAAAATGCTACTTGTTAATCGTCAAACTACCAGGATTTTCCTTGGAAAGTAGATGGAGAAGCACAATAAGCAGCATTGTTGTTGGCCCAATTTATTTACTCTAAGTATTAACCTGCTGGAAAGCCGGGTGTACTTTGTATCACACTCCCAACTTTCCTGTGCTCTCCTCCCTTTGTGCATTCTTTTCCTTACTTTTCCCCTTCCCCCTGTGCTCTGGGGCGCTGACCATCTTTTACTTTTGGTGTCAGTGAGTTCAGTTGTGGCCCCTGTGCCCTAATCGGCTGCCCCTCCAGCCATCCCAGCTTCTCTCTCTCTCCTCTTTTTTCTTTTTGCTTCTTCATGCCTTCCAGAGCACAGTCTGCTCTCTCGCTCTCAACCAGCTTAGGCCTCTCAGTCTTTGAATGGTAGCGTCTGCATTTCTACATCCCGCCTGAGTGTGTGTCCTTTAATGTGGACTTTTCTTTTTTCAGTACCCGTTTCCTTTCATTAGGCTACTATCCGTGCACGTATGGAAACAAATACACACTGGCCGAGGAGCCATTGGTCACAACTAGTACACCACCCTGCCTGTGCCAAACATACAGCATGTTTTAAAGGTGAAGACTGTCACTTTTTTTGATAGCTAGAAGACGACCAGAGCGTAAACAGAAAATATTAACAGCACGTTGGGTTTGTGAAATGCACACACCGTGCAGATATAAGGTATGCACCTGGCAGTAACATTACATTAGATTGCACAGATCCCTGCTCCTCATCTCTATCCTCCTCCGAGCTTACACAACTCTGGCTCCTTGCCTTGGGAGCCGTGAGATAAAGAAGTCTGTGTGCTCACACTAACAGGAGAGCGTGTACACGTGCACACAGCAGCTATCAACTGATAACAGAACAGATGGGCGTTATGAGGCCTCTTCTGCACCTGTGCAACATGGCTGTATTGATAATGGACAACCGATGCAGACACGTCAGCAAGAAGAAAGAAATTTCACATTTTGTTCATGATAAGAGGCACATTTATCATATACGTGTAAAGGCCTGAGTTTTCATATTCTTGATTAGACAGCTCAGTGATAATGTCAGTGATAATTCTCAACATGCATTCAAAGACATCTAAAGTCAACAGAAGAAGAAGAAAAAAAACAGGGGGTGTGAAATACTCAAAATGACGTGATTCATCATTTTTATCATATGAGCTATAAAAAGTTTTTTCTTTTTTCTTTCCAGTGGAAATCACATGAAAGCAATAAGATTGACAAATATCTTGCTTGCTTGGCAGATTCAGAGGAAGGCCGGGAGTCTCACCTTGCAACCCTCACAGGCGCTGACACCATAGTGGTACCCTGAGGACTTGTCCTGGCACACAAAGCAGGGCTTGTAGACGCGGGGTGGAGGGGGAGGCGAGGGCGGGCTTGGCACTATCTCCTCTGAGCTGGTACTCTGGGTCTCTATTGCTGTGGAGAGGAAAGAGCAACAAGAGAAAAAGGTTAGTGGACGCTGCCAGATGGAGCTCCGGCACACTAGCAATAATCAATGAGTGGGATAAACGCATAATCTCGTGTAGACACTCACACAGATCTTAAACAATCCAGTGCAAACAACATGAAGGGGGAACGCTCTCAGTTTCAAGTGTTTTCAGATCAGCCACAGGAAAGATGCCTTCAAAGAACAAACACTCTTGCACACACAGAGGGAGCACAAATGAATCCACCCCTCTACAACATTTTTATTTACAGCTGAATACGTGGTTTCTCTGCCTGTTTGGACATTACAGCAGGGGGTTACATCGCAAGCAGGGTTCAAAGGCAGGTTTTCTCCAGGCGGTCTCGAGTTGTGCCTTTTAAATTTCGTGCTCTTTTTAAGTGCTTCAAAATATAAAAAGGATAAAGGGTACATGCTGTACTAGTCAAGAGAAACAAGCTGATTCTCACCAACCAAGACAGGTCTTTGAAACTCCACTACCCCACACAAGCTTATTTAATATCACACAGGTAAACATGAGGTTAATTACTAAGTAAAGGGTGAAATGACAAACCAAAGAGCAGTAAGGTGTATCAAGTTATTCCAAAGTACATTTGGTGTCTTATTGTAGCATTTCTAAAAAAAAAAAAAGTCCCTTCATTCTTATTTTGAAAGTTCAGTCACTTCTGACCAGCTATCTCTGGTCGGCACGCTGACCAGGCTGCTTTAGTGACCGTTATCCACAACATTTAGCTGCTTCACTGGCGCCTCGTCCAGCAGTCGGACGTACTCCAACTCCACAGACTTGGGACTGCAGGTGGCGAAGGTAATCCTCCTTCCACATTGGTTATCAGCTGCGAGCTTGATGTGCTACTCTAAACAGAACCAGCAGCAGGTGGATAATAGATTCATGAACCACTACACCGAGCTCATTGAGGCAGGAATACAGAAACGTGGACCGAGGGCCAGTTCGGCTATAAAAGGGAGACGCACTGAAGAGGCAAGACGATCGCTCTGCACCCTTATTTATTTGTCACAAAGAATAAGCACCACTTTATAAATTGCATAACTGTGTGCGGCGGAGTCTCTGTTTGAGTGAATGACACACACATACAAACAGCATGTATCCTGTCATATCATTTGTGCATGTACATGGTAAACAAAGCGACCAAGGATTATACAGAAGTAACCTCCCTTCACTGGCCTCAATGTTTTGTGTATTACAAAACACAGCGCTTCCATTAGATATAACAACACACATTCACAGCAAAGACCTTCACCCTGTAACTTATAAATGAAGCCTGTGATCCAGCAGCGTGTTCTACTTGTCAATACGACGCCAGAAAATAAGCCACAAACACACGAGTGACGGAGCAGACTGGAGCTTTTGAATCCCATGCTATGGCACTCAAAGCAGGTTCAGGTTCATGGCATGCAGGTGTGCACCCTTTTAACCCACATTGGTCCACCCAGCATCATCAGCTTAACAGAGAGAGAGAGAGTGTGCGTTGGCAAGAGGCTTAGGAGTTACCAGCACCTCAGTGCTTGTGTGTAAACAAGCCGTGTACAGTATATTATCAGAGGGGGTTGGCTCAGCAACACACTCCACGTGACTACACTTCAGACAAACCCTGCGCTTGCATGGTGCCTGCACTGCACAGTGGGCAAAATAACAAAAGAATGCCTGCCTGCCCGCCCCCCACATGCACACACAACTATCCTTTTATACTGTCTCTGTGCAGGTGTCTACTTGCCAGTCTCTACGCGAACAGAGCAGATGGTGCAAGAGAAGATTATATTCAGAACAATCACAATAAATCTAACACCCTTATATGTTCCTGTTTCCTGGAAAAGGGTAACAGACACAATCACACTACACCAAAATCTAGTCCCTCCAAAGCCTGCTTGTTATCTCTGCCATCAGGAGAGAGAGAGAAAGAAAGAAAAAAAAACATACTGCGTGTCCGAGCGGGTTTCAGGTGTCGGAACAGCTAAGCTTCAAAGTAATAAAGCTCACTTTGCATCAGCTAACGGTGACACTTAATAAGGCCTAGCATAGCGAGAGGCGTCGTTTATGAGGCCCAGATGTCGTATGCCACTTTCGCACCGACGGCGACCTTTAAAGCTCTTGGTGTAAATTGGTCAATGTGATTTAAGGGGGGAAATATGTGGCTCAGAGGGGGGAGATAGTGGTTTTCATTATTTTTAAAAGCCAAAAAAAAAAAAAAAAAGTTTTATGGAGTGAGCAGAGGGGGGATATGGGGAATGAAAATTATCTTTTTGGATAATGAAGGGTGGAGATAAAAGGAGGAACAACAAATCTAGTTTTAGGGAAGAAAACTGTGTTGTTTGAGTAATAAAGCAAAAGATAAAAATACAAAACAGATGAACTGCCTACAGACATCAGCTTTACTCTTCCCTGAAGCTTCAGAGTCATCAGCAGGTGGTATATCTGTCCAAGAGACTATTTGAAATCAAAAGAAATCTTCAATCTGACTCACGATTCCCCATTTAGTTGAACTCGTGTGATCACTCGTTTAGTTGTGCTTGGATACAAAGAACGGGACTAAAGTCAAAGCAAGAAGGTCCAGCTCCAACCTGCTTTCGATCATATTTTATTGGTAAAATTCGGACCTGAAGTGATCATTTTAATTGACAAACACAGAAGCCTGGGAAGGATAATCAATGCCAAAATCAGCTGTATCCATCTCATACCCGCTGCTGATGGATTCACTGCCTGCAGGCATCGTAGATGGAGAGAGGGGGTGGAGGCTGTCTCACTGCGCAGCAAAGTTTACAAGATTTGCCAGATTTTAAGATGCGCGTCAAATTAAGCTTTCATTTTATCTTGATCATAACAATTCATATAAGCCAGACATGGGCACTTTAGTGGTTTAAAACATACTCTCAGACTCAAAAGTATAAAAAAGCGTGATAAAGAACACGACTGGCTTCTTGCTCAATGCGTACACACATAAAGAGCAGAGTTATCAGCTCTAGATTGATCTTTCACTTCACTTGAGCTCATTACAGAAAGCATCAAACTGGAATCTTATCCAGAGCAGCAGGTGATTTAACTGGACCAGAACCTCACCAGCATCTATCATCACTGATATCAAAGAGGTAACGTGTATGCAGAGCCTAAAGGGTACTAAGAGACGCTACAATACCCTGCCATAGCCGGTTCATCCTGGCGCCATCTGGCAAGCAATTAAAAATAAAATAAATAAATAATAAAAATCGAAAAAGAAAAAAAAGATGTACCACCAGACATCAGGGTAGTTTCTTTCCTCTGACTGTGAGGCCACTGAATTCACCCTCCTACGCTTCATCATGAATTAAGCTTCAGTTATCAAATATCTCGTCATTCATTTTTTTTGGTAATACAAAGGGAACGCATCTGTTTGGTTATACAAGTTAGTGTTGTGTAATGATCACTGAAATTAATCTTGAAAGCGGAATCAGTGTCCTCATCGCCGCATCTTTAAAGATTTATGTGTCAGATGAGAAAACTCAAGCTGCAGCTCAACCATGAAAAAAAAAATAAAATATTTGCACTAAATCGGCAGGTGGTATGGAAAGAAAAAGCACCACCCTAGACTTAACTATATTACACAAACTTCTGTTTGCACTTCAATCCAGGCATTCAATCCAATTATAAACATAACAGAGAATAGAGGGCAGGAATAATACATCCAAGAGAACATGTGTGGACATATCCAGAAAAGAAATTACAAATATAGCAGGTAATTTTGTCCGAAGGACGTGAAGGATTCAGTCTGAATGAACATGACAAGGACGACAGATTGTGGGCAGGGAGACGGCCTGCCCTTTGTTTGCATATTGCCGTTTTATTGGTGTCATTATGAGCCATCTTTGCCCATGCCACTGGGCCATGTAGTCACCACACTCATGTCAAACAAATTAAACTTAAATAGAGCAGGCCTTACATAACACCGCATCTTTTCTCATTACGGATAGAAGGGAAAAGAAAAAAAACATTCACAGTTTTGCGCGCTCTTCTGCGCCTCTTGATGTGGACTGATTACAGCCCTGCATTATTAGGGTGACCACAGAACTATTCATCCACATTAAAGCTGCCATCATTAGAAACACATAGACAAACAGATGTGCCACCCACCCACCCACCCACCCACACACACACCTATGCTTACATTTAAAGCAGGCTAAAGGGTCTCTAACGGCCATTTAAAAAAGACCCAACAGTCGAAAACAAACACACACAGAATGTACACTCGCTTAATGAGAGCACCCATGGAAATCTGGGACACAGGGATAAGAGTCTGTGAGAGGGCTGGCGACTGTAATTAAATACAATGGCTGGCTTCTGGAGCCTTGTCAAGCTGAGGCATGGAGCAAAACAATGGCAGGCCTGTGGACAGAGAGGCAGAGGAGCTCAGAAGAGAGGACAGAGCTACTTAGTCCTTAAGCAGCTCTCACCCAGGCATTATTCAACACCAGCCTGCATCCAAGCTTTGATCAACACCACCCATCTTACAAGCCTGCCTTTTGTATGATCTGCAAATATCATACGCATAAGCAGTGGAAAAACTGACTCACGCTCGCCTGGAGAGCTTCCCTCAATATCCTTGAAACACGTTAACACTGGGGATGTGTGTGTCTTTTAAGGTTTCCAGATCCGAGCCCCTTCCAGAGCTAAGTCACCGCTGTTAACTTCAGCTAGAGTATCACTCCTTTAACCAAGGCAGAGCAACAAAGAGCAGACAATAACCTTAGGGGATGTCGGTAGGAGTTACTGATAAGAAATCTATCGTGCTTCGGTGGGGAACTGAAACACAAACCATATGGTTGCAACAGTTGTTGTTAAGCAGACACAAGGGTGAATGAAAGTCTGCAGCAGCCTGGAATTTTGTCAGACGAGTCCCAGCAGCGGGAATAAGCGACACAGACTGCCAGGTGTAACCAGCGAAAAAACCAAACTTGACATGGCGATGACTTGGAACTGCAGAACTTCCCTTAAAGGAAGCTTTGTCTGACCGCTGACTCGTGACCGTGTCTGAGAGTTACGAACGGCGGCTAACAATGAAAAGTTTGAAGCATTCTTCGGTTAGAAATTGTAGCGAGGAGCCAAACACAAAAAGAACAGAGTTATCTAATAAAACCAATTCTGAATGACCAGTATGTCCAAGCACCTTGATTTAATTTAGTTACACATCTCCTTTGATTCCCAGACAAGTCTTATACACATGTGCGTGCATGTGAATGTGCACGTACGTGCAAGCTACCCCCAGATGTCTTAATAGCTTAATGTAGTGCGGTGTTCTCGAACTCAGAGCCAAAGCATTTTTGATTTAATTAAGTTCAAGTGTGAGTGGTCTGTAATGCTGCTCTTCAAATTCACTTTGCATACATCATGAGCCACAAGTGCACTTAGAGCGAAGCCGAGGCCTCCCAGCCACATCCTCCATAAGCAATTACCGCAACACTAGACTTAAATGGACAAATATGCACGAGAATGAAATGAAATTTATTCTTATGATAAACTATCCTTAGATGTAATACTGACACAAGGTAGCCTGGCTAACATCAGCACTTCAAAGGCATCAAGACCAAGAGGCATACACGCTCTCACACATACACAAACCCCACTGGCTATTATCAAGCCTCCAGACACCAGGCCGTCTCGGCCCAGTGCTGCCGAGCAGTTCTTGAGGTTCAGCTCTAGGTTAGTCCTCTGAGATTTGATTACCTTCATCCCCACTGGTTACTGGGGCCAGCTGTGAGGCATATTAATGAGATTTCACCATCATTAGGGAGAAGCTAAGTACATTAGCAGGCTGGCTGGTTGGCTGGCTGAACTGTAGTAAAGACTATTGCAGAAGAGGAAGGAGGAAAAAAAAAGGGATGGAGAAAGAGACAGAGGGCTTCATCGGGGTCCTCCACTTAGCTGAACCCTATTCAGTCAGACTATTGCGCTCTCTGGGTTCCATTAGATTATCTGGACACACAGACATGCACACGTACAGACACATGCAGGCCATCTGTACGCTACGTACGACATATAGACTTCCATTTGTGTTTCTGTACAGTGTGTGCTGGAGAAGAGACATCAGACAGACCACCATGCCACAGGCTGCTGCATTAGGACTCGCTTTGAAGTCTGCTTAAAATAATGAGGTGGGATGGCCGATGGAACAGCCCTGCGGATAGAGAAAGCCTAGGGAGTTGTAAGCCAATGTATCATGACTGTCCACAAAAACGAAAAGCAGCAACCTAAGCGCTGTAACAGAGCAGCAAGCGAGCAGAGAAGGGCATCATTCATGCACGGTGTTTGACTTTTACCAAATATTCAGACTTTATTTCTGTTTTCCAATGTAAGGAATGCGTGTAAGCATAACAGACAAAAAAACCTTACACATATATGTACAGGAATGCTTTGTCAGCACTCGTCAATTACCGAAGGGGGAAATGGGACCGCTTCCTTGCTTACGGGGAAATCCTGCCATTCTCTAACAAAGCGTCATAACAGCTCTCTGCTGAAAATGGACTGGGGTTCCATTCGCCGCTTTCACACCGATTACTGATGGCAAAGTCACGCACGGCATCTGAATATGAGCCGGAGCGAGGGCACACACACACACACGCACGCACAGACTGACAGCTGTAAGGAGAGGACCAGTGGGGTGTGTTTGTGTTCAAACACAGAGTGCGAACAGTTATTAGATGGGAGAAGGGGGAGGAAACTGGTGGCGAGGCCGACAGGCGTAAGCGAAAACACACGCTCACAAACAGGAGAGCCTGGGGAGGTTAACATCGGGCAGGAGTGGAGAGCAAAGCCTCCTCCGCTAAGTGAATTTTTCCAGTTCATCTTGCCAAATGTGAGTCCCAGAGCTTTGAGCAGCAGTCATATTCAAATTTCTGCTTGTCAACACACAAAATAATCAACAATATATAACTGAAGTTTTCCTGATGGAGGGCTAGCAATGGTAATCATGTCTCCACAGCTGTTTTCATACAAACTGCTGGTAACGATGGGAGAATGGGGCGAGGACACAAGCGGTCCATTCGCTTTAGCCCTCAGCAGGAGATAACCTGCTTTGGATGTGTTCACTCTACAAGCATAGATAACAACAGGCTGCTGACTGTGAAATCACCTGACAATTACCTGTGCTGCCCTAAAGCAGAAAATCAGCATAATCAGACATCGCACGGACTCTGTACTGGGGGCAGTTGGTGTAAAGACCATTTAACCTGTGATCAGCCTGAGATATTGAGACATTTGCGCTCTCATGTGAAGTTCCTTCGAGCAATATCTTTTAAATCAAAATGGCTCATGATTACAGCTTAGTTTGAACAATGTGAGTGTGCCACCTAAACATGCAAAGACAAAGACTCATAGGTAAGACGAGCAGACTGCTCACAATCAGTGCTCATATGAAGCTGGGTTAGGGAGATTATTGGGGATTGTCTTACTTCCCTGGATGTGCTCCACCTAAGCTGCTGCATGTAAAACCTTCATTCTACCATCTCAACGTACAGAGAGGGGGCAGAGCGAGGTGACGAGAGGAGGACAAAGTGACAGAGGAACGCGTGAAGTTACAGGACTCTGTCACTAGCGGGTCTCCAGGCTTTCTGAGCATAATAGCGACCACATATTTCCGGAGTTGTGCAACAACAACTGATTCCAAGCCCTGTTTGAAGGTCACATGATTCACATATATATTTAAAATAAAGCATCGGACGTCACACTGCCCTTAATACAAAGGAAGGGAAGCTCAAACTGACAAGTTTAGCCTGATTATATCATTTTCTGCAGCAGATGTAACATCACTTCCACTTAAGTGAGCTCACTGTGGTCTACATTTCAGGGAAATGACAGACTAGTATTTTGCAACCATTGCAGATATCCAGATTCTGGAGAGAGAGCAGAAATTGATGTGACAGCTTAAGTTTTTATTGTGCACCATGTTTTGAAGACTTCACTGACTCAAGACAAAATTGTTTTTGATGGATAACGCACCAAATTGGGGCCAAACACCCCAAGCCGCCAAAATCGTCCCATCCCATCTAGACTGCAAGAAAAACACACACGTATGTGAGTGATAAATGAGGGCCCGAGCAGAGGCCGAAGGGCAAGGCGGTTCCCGAGTAGGGAGTCTTTCTTGCCTGTTACTACGATCTCTCCTCAACACCAGGAAATGGTGATGTTTGTCTTGGACCAGGAGTGGGGAAAACAGCAGGTTGGGTTTAGCATGGGTAATTTATCTTCACACCTGGACGAGCAGGAGTGTCTGCATGCATAAATGTAACAGTGAGATGCACTTTTATTTTCTGCTTTATTAAGGGAAATAACAAAAATGTAGTTAATCAAAAAGTCTTGTATGAAAAGAGCAAAAGTTAAAGGATTTTAAATTGGCGGTTGTCCCCTTTAAGGTATCCTCGTGCAGCAAGCACAGCTCTCAGTGCAGATGTTATGCTTGGATATCAAGAATAGGAAGTCCTATTCTTACCACCTGCTGGTTTGCACTTGCAACTTTCACTGGATATCCTCAATGTCTGAATGCTGCGTTAAATTTCAATTCTGAGAAGGGGACAAGACATTTTTGGCTAAATTTAAGGTAGTCAAATGTTTCTCAGATACAACAAGATGATGAAAGAAATTCACATGACACCGCCAATAATAGGGTGAATTTACGATACAGAACTTTGGGAATTTTGAAGAAAACAATGTTCCTGGTTGCACTCCTGATCTGATAAGTGTTCTTTGGAGATACAGAAGGTTCTTTCACAAAGACCGCTGCTTGTTCTGTCATTAGGTCTTAACCAGAGACCACTCATCACCAATTATGATCCTTTTCGTGACTGCATTAGCATTACAAAAAAATTTGTTTACTCCTTTACAAGTTTGGGGTCGATGAAATTGTAAATGTGCACCGGCAAATGCTCACATTTCCAGGAAGCGCTCCAGTTCTAACACTGGGAAACTATCTCTGCATTTTAAGACAACTGATGTGAAGCAGCAAATAAGTTTATATTTATAAATGCAGTCAAACTGTATCTGGCACTTATGTAAATGTGGATCTGCCTCTCCAAACATGTATACTGTGTCATATTCTGTATGTGTCTCGGAGCCTGTGCGTGTGAACACCAGCATCTTCTTGTCAAGGCGAGGCCTGGTTTTTATCAGCGCAGTGGCCCCCATTATGTTCCCAAAATCCTTCTCCAAGGGGCCCAAGAAAACTTCCCACTCTGTGCTGCCAGGACTCTGAAATAACAACACGCCAGGTTTTCCTATCACAAATGGAGAACGAACTGAGAACATGTGTGGACAAACTGGATCGTGGGGGGAGGGAAAGAGCAGAGAAATGAGTGATTCAGCATATGGCAAAGGTGAGCTCTACGGGTGCTAGACTTTTTAACGGAGACTTCGTGTTAACCTCAGTAGCTGCTATGTCCCGCTGCTGCTGCTGCCACATGCTGGCTTTTGGTACAGCTAATTCTAAAACACATTTCATAAATGCAATAAAACACTCCAACATTTAGGCACCCAACTGAAAGAAAAACAAAAAGACAAACACATCAGAAGGCATCCAAAGACTGCCATCTAGCTGGAGAGAACCACAAGATCCCTGACAACAACGCTCCCTTGCAACCACGAGTGACGCGGTGTAACTCTACCCAGCAGCTGTCCATGCCTGCTGACTGACACTGGGACTATGTGAATTGGCACTCGCCCCGGGCTGACTGGAGATATCTGGCATGAGCTGATGGTGTGGGACATGGTGGTGAGCACAAGGGGGCAAAAGGCAGCCCCTGTAAGCCAGAGGATACCAGGATGTGCTCTGGAAAAGCAGCACGTTTTAGTAGCCTGTCGGAACTATAGTGGAGACTCCGTGATAGTGAGTGCAAGAATATAAGCTCTTGATTAGAGAGCCATTAATCCACATGATGCCCACAATGGATCTGCCATTGAACATGGAGTTACTTTAAAAAGCTGATCACACACATTTAGCAGCTGTATAGAGCTGAGTATAATGACTGACCTACATTAAGGGAGAGAAGGGGGGAGGCAGGGCAGCGGGAGGAGAGAACATCTGAAGAAAAAAGACGAGATGAGCGACAGGACCAAGGGAGGATGGTGACACGTGAGACAAACATTTCAAAAGCAGGACCCAGATAAAAGCTCCGCATGCTGGCATGTTTGCTTTTAGACGTTTAGTTCAAAGTAAGAAAAAGCAGAAGGTGTAACCGCAGTGTAACCTTCCTTTGTCAGCCATTATAAAAAGGGAATTTACGCAGCGTTTCTGGAGTAACATACAGCTGGGTTACTTCAGTACAACTCAAGATCAAGGTCATCATCGGATCATAACAGGAACACATGCAAGTAAAACCCCGGCCCTTTGCAAACTGTTCTTTAATGTTACCACTCTGACTTTAAAAACGACTTCATGAAACATTAAGCCTCTCTGTTACAGAGTGCCTGCATTGGTTAATTATAGAACTATGCATGAGCAGATGACTGTGTACATGTTTTTGGGCTTTTTCCCCCCTAAGACAACAAACTGTACTCATGCACACTGTGAGCCAGGAGGGTGCCAAAACAATACTAATCCTGGGCCACCCAATACAGACTCAGTGTGTGGTCTGACAAAAAAAAAAAAAAAGCCTTGAAGGTTAGCATTTACTCATCTGGGTGATGCCGTTTTGCAGAGCCACTTAGAAAGAGTGCAACATAAGCTTCAATTCCCTCTATTCCCATAAAAGCCTCAAGGTCAGTGGCATTACAAGCAGAGTTGGAGGGTCAGGGGCCTGGAAATATTCCTGTGACCTTAAAGTAATCATGGAGAGAGACAGGTGCTGGGGAGGAAGGAACAATGGTTTAGAGAGAGGGTGAGTTTGTGAACACTGCACGTCTTTTTCGAAAATTACAGTTGAGTGATGCGAGACAGATGATTTCAGTTAGAGTGGAGATCATGAACACATTTCTGCCTTTAGCATTTAAAAACAACGACACACTAGGAAATGCTGGAAAGTGCATTTGATAAAGGAAATGAATTACGTTCACACACATTAACCGGGCCCTATTCATCTTTATTGGCAGGAGTGCCACACACATTGCCTCTCCTGGTGTTTGAAGGCCAAAAGGCCTTCATGAATACTTGTGCTCTAGTGTTTGCACTTCACTTGCTAACAGAGAGGTTATCTGCCCATTGACACTCACTAATCCAATGTGGCTGGCAGCATTCAAAGTCCTCCGTTCTTAAGCGCATATTCAACAGTGGAGGAAGCGGGTCGTAAATATGGGAGGGAGAAAAGGGCTATTTGCATTAGAGGGCTAAAGTGGACAAGGAGAGGCCTTGAAGAGGTAGATAAAAAAGGGGGGACAAGGATCAAGAGGGGAGGAAAAAAAAAGAAGAGGATCACGAGGATCTGGAGAGAAGAGAGGATCACCAGGGACAGGCTTTGTCATGTTAAATCGCTTCTCTCAGCCCATGTTCTCCCTTTCTCCTCCTCCTCTCTCTGGAGAATACAATAGTCAATCACAGGGGAATAGATTACAAGGGTCCGATCTTCTCAACTTCAGAGCAGGATAGTGACATTGGAAGTGGGCTTGAGGTCGCAAATAAGCGTGTGCAGGACTCAAGTGGGTGACAGCGTGTGCTCAGGGCAGAAAACAGAACCCAACAAAACCTACAGAATACCTCGAGCGCACACAACTTGAGCCAATTTCAGCAGGGCCAAATTTTAAATTTACAACATTGAAATCTCTACATCTATATATGCAAAAATCCACTATTTCATTTGTGTGCTTGTTAAGTAAATGAAAAACACACTTTCTAATTTTGGCCTGTTTCGAAACAACACAGCAGAGGTCAGAAGGCAAATATTGGTTATGAGGCAATAAAAAATGCTTTAAAAAGTGCCTCTTCATCACGCCATTTCTCCCCAAAATTAAGAATCCTTTTAGGTTTGTCACTTCATTTACTTGTCAACATGAGTTACAGGTTATAGTTAAACCTTACATCTGCCTTCAAGCCTCAGCAGGTTAATGTGCATTCCTCTAACATAGACTGCAAACATAATGACCATGGTTCCCTTCATAAATTAGCTAAAAGTACCAATGTCAGCTTTAGAGTTAAAAGGGCATTGTGCATGTAAATGGAGGCATCTGCAAGAGTCTGGACAAGATGATGCAGCAGGCGTGCCATTATCCTGTCACTAGTCTGTTAAGGAAGTCAAAGATGCTATGACCCAAGGGCTTTTTTTTTTTTTTTACTAGATCGGCAAAGTGGTTAGAGTGGCCTAAAGACCCCTCGGAGACAGCTGACATATGCAGAATTGCCAGACGCAGAGGAAAACAAGCTAAATGCAATTTAGTGCGGCTGCCCATCCTTCATATACAGAGATTTGGAGCCTATATCATTGCCTGACGAGGCCGCACATTTGACAGAGCCATTCTGCATAAAGCAATGCGCGTAAATCCAAAGACGAGAATAGCAGCTTATAACAAAAGTTCCCCTAAAGGCTGCACAGCCAGCCAAATCTTCTCCTGCTCATGCCCCCTAATGATGAGTGATGACAGGCGTTTTATTCAAATGTCTGGTGCACAGTGTCGGTGGGGCTCCTCGGTGAAGATGTGGGCAGAGTGAGGGGTAAAACTGGGAGGCAGCAGGAGGCACATTCAATTGCATTTGATGTCAGTGCCATCGCAATAAAAAACAAAAAACCCAAAAGCAGAGGTGCATGTCAATAGCGCTGGGACATTAGGTTTGCTCTGTGTTTAGGACAAATGGCTGCTGACAGCAGGCAGAGTCATTAAGGGAGTGCAGTGGGATGTTACTAGAATTTAATGGAGGACATGTTTAGCTTCCTCGGGTATGGGTCGTGCTCTTCCCTTCTCTTCCCCTCTCTGTGGGTGCTGTCTCTGTCTCTGCAGACACTAATTTCCTGCATGGATCCCTGACCTTTCAATATAACCTGGGGGAACCATTTGATCACAGCACAGACACACATAAACCACACACCATTTCCTGTGATATGGCTGCCCACCAGTCAGTGGGACTGTTTTTTGTCAGACGACATTGCCTCTTAGAAATGGAAGCCTTTATCATAGAACATCAAGTAACTACATCTTCCTCAACTTCCCTTTTTTCCTTCTTTTTTTTTAAGAAACATAAACTAGATTGTTTTTTTTTTGAAAGTCAGTTTCAGTTTTGTTACTAAGTTTTGTGAGGTTGCCATTATTGTCAAACTAGTTTAAAAGTGAAAACATGAGTACAGTTGTGCTCCAAGCCAAGCGCTTGGATTAGCCTGGTGTTAAAGCTTCCACCTCTCCCTCCTGTCCTTTTCCCCCCAGGGTTCAGTTAACTCCAGCTGGCCTTTGCTGATTCAACTGCTGCCTCTGCCAGCCCTGTGACCTGGGCTTCATTATGACCCTCGGGGGCGATTGGGTCTCGTTTTGCTGCGACCCAGTTTCACTGCAATAGCAATGTATGCCACTCCCAGTTAACTCTGTCCATTAAGCTAAGTGGGGCCCGTCAATTATTCAACAGTTTCCAATGTATAATTAAAGAGATAAGGTGTACTGTCATGAATAGTGGCACACGCAGGTGAGGAAAGACAGCAGTACTTTTAATTCAGCGTTCTTTGTTATCATATATCTGAATGGCAAATTTTTTCCAGTGTGATGAGAGGGATGTTCAGAGAAACAATAATGTTAATCAGTAATAAAAAGCAGCAGCAGGGTGTTTCATAATCATTAGATAAAAGACAGGCGAGAGGACAAAATGAGGAAGTGGAGAATTAGGGGAAGTGGTTTAGCATAGGGATGATGAGAAGATGAGAGCTGCATAGAAAGAAAAAGATTCACGGCCCGAAGGATGAGTAGAACATACTGTGTGTTTATTCTTATGCTTTAAAAAGAAAAAAAACAAAACAAAATCAACTCATTTATAAATCACACTGAACTCAAACGAGAGTGAGTGCAGAGAGAAAATTAGGCCATAGTTT
The DNA here is from genome assembly GCF_018398535.1 of Haplochromis burtoni. NCBI lineage: Eukaryota > Metazoa > Chordata > Actinopteri > Cichliformes > Cichlidae > Haplochromis > Haplochromis burtoni. Next base: position 85,297 of record NW_024582523.1, on the reverse strand, counting down.
TAAAAGCAAGAGAAAGCAGATTTACAGAGCTGCCCGCCCGCCCACCCTCCCCCCTGCTGTGTAGGTGTGCGTCCTGGGGGAGCCCGTGATGTTAATACAGTTATTAAGCCTCTCCACTGAAGCCTGCTCCACCTCCTCTACCCCGAGCATCAAGGAGTTCTCTCTGCCTGCCAGGCAACGGGCAAGCTTGCCTCTTCCACAATGAGATCAAACAGACCCAAGTAGGCCAGCTCAGGGGAAGCCTGTGATGAAGCGTCCCACTGAGCAGCGAGGGCAGGTGGGGTTGGGTATGTCAAGCCCAAGGAGAATCCCAGCAGGCTTTAGGAGAAGGGGTGGGGGTTAGACTTTAACCTTGCGATAGCTCCTCCTTCACTTCTTCTTCTCTTTAAAGTCAGCTGACCAAGATTCCCATGCACCTCTTCTTGGAGTTGGGGATTACAGCCATGAAAGGTTTTAGTGAATGTATATGAGAGCTGACTTTTTCTCTCGTTAGCTTCAAGGATATGTGCAGCCATCAAGGAGGTTTGCAGGTTGATAAGACGTGCACGGCGTACAGCCAGGATAGCCCCCCCCCTCTTTCTCTCACAACCTAACTGGTTACCCCTGCAGCAGGGTGTAGGTGTGTGTCTAATCGCTGCGTTACTGCGTTATAATTCAGACAGAACAGGGAAGATTAGTGTTGCCACTCCTGCCTGTAGCCAAAGGGAGCAAATTTGGACAAACATCTAGACAGCGTGCAAAAGTTGTTTTTCTAAAGTACTAGCAGATTTTTTATTAACATTTTATTTTCCACTTATCTGCAGCAGTTTTTAACAGGAATATAAATGAAATGGCTAAGTTTTGACAAACATTGTGACAATGCTGGCCAACTGGCTCGCACACATTAGGAAGATCACAGGAGGGCGTTTTGTGTCATGATGACACTTGAAACTAAATGAAAGGAAAGAAAGTTAGTGACTAAAGAGATGGGCAAGATAAGGCGTAATGTGCTGTAACGTGGTAAATAGGACGGGGATATAGGTCATTCTGTACCAGACTCAGTTCCCCAACACTGGCCTGTTGGCAGCTAATGGATGCAGGCCAAGTCTCTATCAGTCGCACTAGAACACTAATAATATGAGTCACCGTGCCAAGAATCTCCCCTTCTTTCCCTCTCCCAGTTTTATCCCTTTACTCGTTTGCCCCTCTTCCTCCTTTGCCATTTGTTCTCTGCTGCTTTTTGTTCAGAAGGAGAAAAGGCCAAAAATCCAGAGACCAAAAAAATGACATTAAACCCCCTGAAAGGCTCCACAGAGATTACTGTTTGAAAATGCCAGCCCCTGCCCGCCTCCCCCTCCTTTTCCCTGCGCCTGAGATCTCTTTTTCCTCCCTCCCCTTACCTCCATCTCAATTTCTTTCAGCTGAGAGGTGCTGACAGCCCAGACACAATAATCTGGCTCTATTGTGGAACTGCCACAGTGGCAGCAGCGCTGTGCAAAGGTTTCCCACGTATGGCGCGAGGGCAAAGCGGGGTGTCACGTCACGGCGGTGCCACTGAACAGTGCCGCTACAAGGGGGTGGGGGGGACTGGTAACTACTTGCAACAGAGCACCATGCAGAGCTGCTTGACAACTCCAGTTCAAAATGTTGTCACCTTTTCCATTAGTCAGCTCCGGGGCTCAAGCAGAGACCGAGAGGAGGGGAAGGGCTATCTAAAATCAGAAGTGTAGGAGCTCCTTGGCAAAGCACAACGAGGGCTTCTCTTTGATCACAATGCTATCACTGGGAGCACAGAAAAGATTATTTGAAGGTTGTTAGACTATGGTCAAAACAAAGCAAAAGTCCAACACTGGAACACCAACTGAATTATTTAGTGAGCTCCATCATATCTTTGGGCAAACCTAGTGGAGCAAATGTATTTCTTCATACACTTTTCTCCGTTTCCTTCATCTTTTCAGCCAACTATAAAAAGCCTTCTACAGGTTACTGTTAAAAATCTCATGGAATAACAGAATGCACCCTCTGAGCTCCAAGTGCTGCATGGCTGCATATTTCCCCGTAAGCCCAGCCTTAAACTGAAAACAGGACTATTTTTTTTGAAGAAAAAAAATAAGGAAAGGATAAGGAAAAGAGAATCATTTGTGTCTGATTTTTAACCAGAGAAGAGAGTGTGTGTCATCCTGAGGGTTGTTGACTTAACTCCACTCACAGCAAAATGAACAAGCAGCAAGGAATTCCGGCACATTATTTTTCCCCGGAACAAAGAAAGGACCTCGGCATCTGACATAACCATTTAATTAACATGATATGGGCCTAGAAACGCTCTCTCCTTACTATCAGCCAGGGTACATCAATAACAATAGCCCAGATAAGAGAGAGCAGGTCACAGCAAAGGTTAGACGTATCTTTAAAAAGACAATACCACCTCCCTTTTGAGAACACAGCAACTCCACTCGTAACAAACAGGATCGAGTTGTTTCAGTCTGCACTCGTCACCTTTCATAACCCGCACTAGTTTGAAGCTGCTCAGCTAGGATGCATCTCTTGGCTCACAGAGAGCACAAACATATCAAACGTGGTTACGGGGGAACAAGTGGCATGTAACCCGAGCCCGTCTGCCCCCTTCAGTCGGACATGCTGTCCTATCCATCACTATCCAGCTCTATACTCTTCCTTCCCACCTCGACCACACTGCTGGCAGTCTATTTCATCCTGGTCCCAGGTGGGTCTTTAAGAGTCAAATGTCAGAGGCCGAGCTGCAGCCAGACACATAATGAATATGAAGCGATTCAGAGGGGCTGTGGGAAAGAGAGGAGACTGGTGTCCAGACAGTCCTGAGTCATGCTGAGCAGACCTTTGGCTGTGATGATATGAGAGAGAACCACAGAGGAAATGCTACGCAACATGGACATCTGATGTTATTTAGAAAGGTGCTTTCATAAATCAAGACATATGAACAGGTCTCATCTTCCTCCAGACTCTGTATGTTCCTGCGGGGCTTGTTAGAAACGGAGATAGCAGGTTAAATATAAACCAGAAAACAGACTCCAGTTATTAACTACAATGAGATCATCTGAAACACCGAGACCGTTTGCTATGTTAGGAGCTGGCCTGCTGGCTTAATAAAAGCATAGTTGAAACCAAGGCGATTTTGTTTTGATGTGCACAAAATAACTGCGGAACATTTTGTGATGGGATCACACCTGCTGAGACGCGTTCTCAAACCAAATATTTTATATTGACAGCCCAAATGAGGATGGGTCACCTGAGGATTTATGAAATAGATTACAAATTAAAAACAATGTGGGACGGCGGTGTAAAGCTATCATTCCCACACCCTTTACACACTGCACTTGTGGGTCGGATCGCACAGGTGTTTGAACTTGACCTTCATTCTAATCTCAAATACACATGTGCAAAGTTTCACGGCTGCATATTGCACAGTTGAAATGCTACAGTGTTGAGAAACTCTGCCCACAGACTGAAGGGACATGTGAACACCTGCCCTATAAAAACAGCCTTTAAAAGGCAGTCTCTGCTACAGCAGCTGTCACCGGGGAGCACACAGACTCACTAGGTGAAAACAATGGGAGTCATGCTGTTGCAGCTGATAAATAAGGGCAGGTCTGATTCAGGACTCCGTGCTGATTTTTTCCCCCCCTTGCATTCAACGCAAACACGAGCTGTGGCAGAGCATTCGTTTTCAGTTAACAACACCAACTGAGACGGCAGCACACGGTGCTGTTTTTTTGTCCCGCTCGTGTGAAAGTGCCAGGCTTTTGTATTTTTAGCACACTAACCTCTAACCTATTTCCCCCCCCCCCTCTCGCTGTCCCGCTCTCAAAATAGGCGGGCATTCCACTGCGGTGCATGTGCAAGTGTGCGTTTGTGTGTGAACTACTTGAGGTGTGCACGGTTGTCATCCATGTGATGCTAACACAGATCCCCAGAGGCAAAAACTGAGGATGAGTGTGCTGGTGGGAAGCAAGCAGTCCTGTGCTCTGGCCTGGAGCTAGTGGCCTGAGAGAGCCTGGCTGACTGCACAAGAGAGGCAGAGGCATGCAGCGGTCCTCTGCAACTGATGAAACAAGGCAACATTCCATGTAATCACTCTATATATAGAGGATGCTGAAAAAAAAGAAGGTTGGAGGGCAGGAAATCTTGTAAAATATGAGGAAAAATTAGGGCAGGGAAGCATTAAAGATTAATCGCCACACTGACTGCCCGGCTCAGGCTTGCCATGCGGAGAATGCCACCACGAGATGGGAAACAGGGAGGAAGATAAAGTGTGAGAAAGGACACACTTTAGGAATGAAAATGCCTCGCAGATGAATTCTGGGATGATAAATGTCCGTGGTTCAATACCCTGATGAATTTATGTGTGTTCCATTGTGGGAGGGTGGGGATAAAACATGGAGATGGGGAAGAGATGGGAAGCGCAGGGAGAGAGAGGGGAAGAGGGAGACAGTGCCGGTGAGCTAGCCATGCAGAGCACATTGCGAACAAGCCATCTGTAGAGATAAGTAAAGAAGTGATTACAACAGGCCCAGCTCAATTTCTGACAGTTGACGCTTGACTGCCCCTGAAGAGCAGAATTGATTTAAATGAAGAAGCAATGAATATTTTAGAGGGCAGAATCCCCCTTTAACCTGAACAGTTTTGATGTCCCTCCCAGCCCCGTGCGTGTGTGTAACGGTGCAGACACCAGGGAGAATGTAATTATTGATAGTGAGATTACAGCCCTGTTGTCGCAACGGCTGCAATCAGCTGCCTCCTTTAAGCCCTGATGAATCAATGACACTGCCTGGATCTTTTCTGTCTGCACTGCTTTGTTCATCAAAGTCAGCTTTGCAGTGTACACCAACCCTTGTTTGGGGATTTAGCGGCAAACCAAACTGGTGTACAGTACACTCTGACTTTTGCCTCCGGCTAATTCTCTCCGCAAACAAGCTGAGGCCCATCAGTTGGTTTGAGCGTGCGTTCATGTGTGCACAAAGGAAAAGAAAAAATGAAATGCCCAGACAAAAATATGCTGAACCCGTGATGTACTCGATATGCAATAGCAAGGCATTACGTCGCGCCACCTGCAAGACAACATCAAAGTTGCGAGCCAGCTATAGCAGTGTTTGGAAGTAAAAAGCCGGTTATTCTGCCACTCTGTTCAAGGTGAGGGACCACACCCAGTCATTACACTTTGTGGAGTGACTGAGCCAACGGGCATTTAAACAAACAAAAACACGCATCTTTGTTGCTCTTGGTAAACTTACTGCAGCGACTGTTGTAAGTAACTGTTGAATTGCATTAAAAGGGCAACGACTGCTCCACAGGTAGGTGGCAAGGTGCCGTTTTTGGGAGCAAGTGATGGCAGGTTGTGAAATGCTGCCCTGCAGCCTTTCCCAGGAGAATGGCAGGAGCAATGCTGAACTCCGGTCACTCCTCTGCCATTGCAAACATACCTTGATGACACAATTTGTTATTGATGTTACCCTGAAGGTGAGAGCAAGCGTATTCCAGTGGACAATCAGATTGCACTCTTTCACCCACACACATCTCCCCGCTCTGTGATGTCCCAGGCATGCAGGCTACTAAATCGCAATCACCTTTGGTTGATCGGGTTTAGATAGATGTGGCAAAATGAGGAGACCGCCTAATGCTTTCCTTCTCCAGAAGAACAGATGACCTTGTCTCAGAGCTGTGCATCATTTCTGCCAGTCCCATCAAGTCCGGACCAATAAAGCCCCACAATAAAATCCTGATGTTCATGATGGCACCAAGACACATTTGTGTACAAGCAAAAAACATAAGACTCAGGGACCCCACAGTCGCATAAAGGGCACGGTCATTCAGGAATACTAAGGCCTGGAATTTGCATTCCTGCCTTATATAAACAGTCACAAGCTGTAATGTTATTAAAGTAGCTTTGCCAAGAAATCCTTGATTGTTCCAAGAAAATAAAATTTGTACTTTATGATCTTCCCCTTGTAGGATAGAACCCCCCCCCACACACACACACACACACTTCTGTGCCAGAAACCGACAGTACTCTAGCCAGTTCTGCTTAGTGACCGGACTCACCGTTTATTTTCTGTTGTTCATGTTTTTCCAGTTTCTAGCATGCACTATAAAAAAAATGCACATAGAAAGAAAAGGTGCAGGAAGTGATATTTGCATTTCTTTCGTAAGGCTGACACAATCTGTTCTCCTGCACAAAGTCCAAACACATCACCCACTTTCCGTGTTTCAGTGTTGCTTCACAACACAAACAATTACGGGTGCTTTTTGTTGTGCTGTCTGATACTGCAGACTCGGAAAAAACTAAATGGACTTGCCTGTAAATCTGAAACTTAAAAAAATGCAAATTCAAAAAACTGCTCTTACAGCCAGAAAAAAAAAAAGGGGGGGGGACAAGGACTTAAGGACTAAATATCAAACAACTCAGATTAAGACACATACTGTTCATGTAAGCGCACTTTCATCATCTTTCATCATCAGAAGACAAACATGACAAAGAATGCTTTGCTCTCCATCTCACATATGCTCTATGCAGTGACTGATTCTTTTACACTATAGACAGCCTGAGAAAAATATACCCCAAAGAGCAAGACGCCCATGGGCTGCAGAGCATTTGAGCCTACCGTGCAATCCCCCCTTTCCACCATATCCCCAGTTTTTAAGTGTGTGACAGTCATGTGAACAAAGCCGCGTGCATTCTTTCGTGCATGAGCCTATAACCGCTGTAAGGATTCTGACTGTGACTCAGTGAAAATTCAAGTGGATTTAATCTGCAAGGCCACAGACTTTTCACCTGAGCCATTCAGAGCCTTCTTCCAAGTAGAACCAAATTACAAACAGCACATAATGCCTATGACTGGGCAACCTGGTGATAAACAGAGGCTACATGTAAACAGTCAAACCTCTTAATACACACCATCTTTTAAGAACTCGTTTTACAGGCTCATAGTGTGCTGGATTATATCAACTGATGTAAAATGGAAACATAATCTTTCTCATATTGCACCTTTCAGTCTCTTTAAGGATCCCCTCGGGAAAAGACCAGTCTCCTATGATTAGTTAGCTAGCCTGGCAAAAGAGCACTGAACATTGGTTATGTATCATAACCTCTACTCTACGAATGCTGTTGTAGGCCTTAACCCTTTATCATCAAAGTATCACACTTACTGTGTAATTCTGACTGTAAAATGACAAAATAATGCTCATCTTTCTTTTCTCTCTAGCCCAAAATGATTGAGGGGATATGAAAATCTAGGCAGGGCTGGTTTTTCTGTCTGTATTCAAAAAGCAGTACTTACAACTGCATTGTGTTACCGTGATACACCGAATATCCCGGCAAAAACTGACTTCTCTTCTTTCCAAAAATCATTAATATTGTCTCTAGAACAAACAGTTATAGAGATGTGATCATCTGTCATTTAACTATAGCATTACAGATTCAAAACAGCCATGTCTAATGAAGTGCATGAAGGGGCTCCAACAGATGAATAACAATGGAAGAATCTGCTGATTCCATGACTTAAGCTAGACAGGTATAATTCAAATATATATTGGTGATACAAGTAAGAAAATGAGGAGTAAATCTGAATGTCAGTAAATCCAAGCTGAGCAACAGCAAGTCCTGTACGACTTAATTACACCCCATTGGTGTGTGCTTTGGACTTTATAACGTTTAAATGCACAAAAGAAGCAATTTGAAGGAATATCACTGTCACTAATATCACTAAAGGGAAGGGAGTAGGCTCAAAAGCATAATATGGCCTTGTTAAAGAACCAATAATACTGGGATGAAGCACCCATATGATGTGGATTTATACCCACTCACTTAGTGGGTCCAGAAGGCCGTTTTAGGCTAGATTCACTTTAGCAAAGATGTCACTGAGTGCATGCTTAGAGCCAGAAAGCTCTTCTGTGAAGCCTGTAATGAATAGTTAGATCCAATGTGGAGGGGTTGAAAAAACAGAGGACCAAAAAAAGAAAAGCACAGAGGGGGTAAAAAGAAAAGAAAATGGTAAGACCTACCAGGAAAAGTGCAGAGGAACATACCATGACACTACTCTCTGTGAACTTCAAAAAACAAAAAAGCAAACAGATGTTTATGGGATTGTCTTGTGATTTTTTTGAATCTGGCTCATTTGGATTCCTGCGTGAGAGCGGGGAGTGACGAGGAAATCTCGCGCTGTTGTCTGGGTTGTTTTCTAGCCCTATGATCCAATAAGCCTCTGAGCCACGTGATGACACTTACGGATGTTGCGCCTCTCTGCTCTACACCCTCCCGTCAATGTTCTCTGGTTGTGCACTAAATTTTTTATTACATTCAAGCAGTAAGGCAAAGAGCAGATATGCTACCCCTCACCCACACACACACTCTCACTCTCCCCCTGCAATTCCTCCATTGAGCAAAACAATGTGGAGTCGAGTGAAGGATCAGAGGTCTTTTCCTGGGCCAAACCCCCACAGTCTCCCCTCAGACGAGCTCACATGGTTTGAATCAATGCCGCCACTAGAGCTGTTTTAGTGGACCGGTTCAATAAATACTATCAGGCTCTTTGAATATCTGTTTAGAACAAAAAAAAAAAAAATGTACGAGCTTCGCCTCTTTACTCGGGAGAGATCTTTTTCAAAACAAATAATGAGATGAGAAAGATGAAGAAAAGATTACAACACGTACAAAATAGTTATGGCTGCTTGTCTTTTGTTGTTGCTGCCAAACATTAGAAATTCCTGTCTAAATTTCCCTTTGTCGTGCGTTTCTATAGTCTTGAGACAAGGAGGAAATTGGTCCTTAAGAGCCCGTGGAGATTCCTGCCTTTTTTTTTTAGCTCCTTCAGCAGTGAAAGACAACAGAGCTATCCCTTTATAAAAAGGGCCTGCTCATGCTTTATGCAGCCTGGCTCTACTGAGGTAAAGAATGGGAAGCAGCTCTTGCTATACTTTGTTGCTGCAATAAAACTCTCTCTCTCATATCTGCAGCAGATATGCTATCAGCAAAATTAAATCTCCCACGGCTGCTGGCGGATACTGACCCAAGGAGATCATGCAGCAAACGCATGAACGTATCATCAATCTAAACTAAATCTCACTGATATAAAAGCACAATAAACCTGCCATTTATAAAGACTGCTATCCTCACTACCTAGCACAGGAGTCTACACATAAAATCATACTAACTGAAATATTGTTTTTTAAAAAATAAAGTTATGCGAGAACATCACTTCAAATTATTTATTAAATATAAATAAATGAGTGCAAGGCTTTCAACATTTAACAGATACAGTTGTCTGGTGAAGGCCATGGTGCTGCTGCTGAGGAACTTTGGCCTGTGGGTACAGCTTCCCAGATTACCAGAGGACCAGGGGATAACACTGGCATGAAAGTTTGATCTGATTAACGCTGGCATCGCTTGCACAAACCTGGTTTGCATTAAGTGCAGATTTCAGGAACGCAAAAGCTTCGGGTAGCGTGGCCTGGATCAGAGCGCAAACAGACTGGCAGGAAAGAGAAGGAGGGAAAAACCCCAAACCTGAGCGAACGCTCAGAAAGAAACGAGAGAGACGAAAGTGGGTCAAATATATATAGGCCTGTTGCAGCATTGACGGCTTACTGATTGTGATAACGTGCAGCGCTGTTGAGCACATATTATGGGCTTTAAATAATTGAAGTGGTAACTCCAGAATAAAAAGGCCTTCAAATGATCGTTTCACATGCGACCGGCGTGTGCTGGGAAGCGCAAAATAGGAAATATAGTGATTATTATGCACACACACTAACAGGGAGGGTTCAACTTCACCAATTAGTGAGATGGGGGGGGGGGGGGGGGGGAAAAAAAAAAAAAAAAAAAAAGCACCTACAGTGATTGGAGCCGTTCCAGTGCTGGTTCCTGATGGACGTGCTGTACGGATGGGGCGCCCCGGGCATCAGTCCTTTCTCCGGGATCAAGCATCCTCTGCTCTGGTTGTAGTAATCCATCATTAAAAACGGGTTCGGGCTGGGATTCAGTCCCACAACGTCCACACTCTCATACATCATATGAAGCAGGGCGACGGCAGGGGGGAAATATTAGCAAGAGGGCAAAAAACAAAAACAAAATACCCGAATTGTTTGTGAGGGGTTGGTTTTCAGCTCGCCACCAGCAGCGGTGCCGAACGGAGGGGGGGAAACTGCATTAAAATCGAGGGGAAAGTGGTAAATCCAAACACAGCAGGGACATCGGAACATTTGGCATCTTCTCACGGCAATGTGAAGATCGAAAACCAGACCGATGGATGAATCGGTGTCCGAATGCGCCTGATCGGATATGAAAACATAATCTCAAAGAGCAGTCTGCGTTGTGTCCGAGGTAAGAAACTCGACAACAGAAATACAATAAAAGGAAAAAAGAAGAAGAAGAAAATCGGGGACGAGCCGAATAACTTCAACAGAAGGTGTCTGTCTTTACGGCGCTGCTCAAACAGAGCAACATATGAGGCTGTATCCACACGACAAAGAATAAATCCAACCCCCAGTGCAAACAAATCTTTAAATAAATACAACACAAATCTCCAAAGTCTGCGTGGACAGCGCAGGGAGATTTGGGAATGTGTTGCAGGCGCAAATATTAGGAGAGGGAATTCCGCAGAGTTGCAGTTTGTCCTTTTGGGTTACGGTCGGTTGTCCCGTTTGCGCCCGTCGTGGGTGGACTCCTGTCAGCTCTGTAAAACGAACCAGTCCCCCCTCCTCCTCCTCCCCCCCAGCCTCGCAGACTCTGTTGCACTACAACGAGCGGCCGCTTCCCTCCGTCAGACCCTGCTCTCCAACATCCAGGCTCCCGTTAAAACGCGCAGCGCCGCCTTGTTTTGTATTCGGGGAAGAGAAGCCTAAAACCATTCCCACACCAAACCGTGCGGCTATCATGTTCTGCAGAAATGTGACAAGGCACAGCAGCTGAGAGCTTTGGCTCCACCTCCACTCGGCTCTTTCTCTCTCTCCTTCCCCCCCCCTCTCTCTCCTGCTTCCCCTCGGTGCCTTTCATGCGTTGCTCCGCCCCTTCTTTAACCCCTTCAGGGACGTCACCACGGATCTCCCTCTCCCGAAACACGGGCACTGCGGGAGTGTTTCTTTTTGGGGGGTGAGCCCGCCGGCCGGCGTCAAACTGAGCAGCGAGGGCTTTAAATAGGAAAGTATTTGAGGACATGATTAAGTTATATAAGCTCAGTAATTAGTCTTGCGTGTCTTTACAGAGTGATTGTGCACACAGCGGCTGCTATAACACAATCTAACTCTCTTGTTTCTTTTTTTCCTGGAATTCCCCGTTTATGTTCTCACTCTTTACTGGGCTCCTCCTTCCAACTAATTTGACCCTTTCCCCTCATCAGTCCCTAACCCTCCCGATTTTCTTCTCCCCCGGCCGCGGTCTCCCTAATTTGCCTAATGCTATGCGGCTGAACTTTTCCTGAACCCAGGCAAGTAGGCAGCCTCACCTTCTGGTGACCCACTGGCTGACTCGGATCTCTGGCTTGCTCTCATCCCCACATTATTCAAGGTTTCCCACCTTGTATACCCAGTGTAACACTATTACACTTTTCCTCTGGTGCTGCCCAGAGAGGCGCCTCGGTTCACACAGCACACACAAGGATAAAAAGTGCCAAAGTCACCCAGTCATAGTAGCAGGGCGCCTAACTTTTTCTTTCCTCCCTCACAGTTTAGTTACAGCTAGAAGAAGTCCAGGAAGTTGTTTTCGGAGTTGCTGCCTTTATACCGCAACATTCCAGGTAACATTGTTCCAGCTTATTAAGCAAACCCTGCAGCTGTGTCATCCATGAGGCATAGCAAAAACTCACACTATAAAAGCAGTTTTAACAGTCAGCTGACGCTAATATCAGTGCTGATAAAATATAGTGGCAATGAAGTTTGTAGCCCCGTGAGTGCATCCAAACTTCTCATGTTTTGCCTTTTTCCCCTTATGTGCTTCAGAAATCCCAGCCTGTAATTTTGTGATTGTCATGTGATCTGGAGGACAGCTGCTTGCCCAAATTGTCTGTGCATGCATAATAGTAGAGATTAAGGCCAGGCACCAACATACAAAACTGTGTGGGGTTTTTTTTTAACCTTAACAATGTAAAAGCAGAAATGTAACGTTCGAAACACACAGAGCAAATTCTGCCTGTTTCATAACTCAGTGGGACGTCCCTGACAAAGTCGAGAACATAGGAGGACACTTTCCGAGCTGTTTTGGTATCTCGATGTGGACGCAAAGCTTTTCCAAAACTGCCTGGGTGGACAGTGAACATCTGATACCCGATCTTGTGAAATGTATCTGCGCAAACACAAGCACGGCCAAAAAACCCTGAGTGGCTTGTATTGTAACCTACACCACAGCCGAGACAATACCTCTCCTCCCCCACTTTCCCTACACCTGAGCCACAGGCCACAGCTGGGTCTGACCAGCATGTTTTTTTTTTTTGTTTTTTTTTTAAAGGGATTATCTGCACACTGGCAGGGGGGCTCGGCTTGCTCCGCCTCCAGTGACTGTGACACTTATTTAATGCAGGCCCCTAGTGTGTTTACCCTGCCTGATAAGAGCCGATGTGCAGGCCTGGGCCATGGCGACCCCTCGCCTGCATTGATAGCGCAGCCACACATTCCTTGACAGGATTAGCCCAGTGAGTAATGGTTGTCAGAAAATGCTAATTTTCCAGGCTCTGTTTTCCTCTCTGAAGAGGGAGCATTCATCCCTGGGTAATACCCCATGATTGCATAAAACAAGCTGAGAGATAACAGACTGCTGATCATTACTTATTAAGAGAGGGGAGAATACAAGATTAGGCTGACATACAGTCCTTTTCCCACAGCTTTTTATTTGTAGCGAAAAGAGGAACTCCATTAAGTCAAAAAAAAAAAAAAAAAAAAAAGAACTGAATATATCCAAGTGGCTAAGAGTAAATACATGTGGCAATTTTCACAGGAGAAGGTGATATTGGAACAGCGGACTCCTCTGAGTACACAGTTGGAGAATTGAGTGTGTTACACTGCATTAGTGGAAAAATTAGGACTGGTTTTTATTCCCAGTAATAATATGTAATATGTCACTCTCACATGAAAGTCAAAATATAAGAGCCAGGACATACACTTGACGGCTGGTACCACAACAGCAGAAGTAAGAGTGGTAAGTTAAAGAGGGAGAGGGACGAGAGGCACGCACACACACGCAGGTTTCAGCCCACATCAACACACACCAGTTCAAGTGGCTGTTCTTGTTCCAGCATCAACAAGCGCCACACTCCTGAGAACATGGAAAAGTACTTTGGCACTGGAAAGCCAGAGAGAATGAGATTGTGCCTCGATCCCCTAAGTTGACGCTGAGGACCCAGTCTCAGATTCGTCGCTCGGGCTTCAAAGTGGGGGTGCGTGAAGTGCCCACTCCAAACCGATGCACGGACCTGATCAAAGCTGCATTCAGACGCAGGGGCCTTGCAGAAAGAGTTATGCAACTGAAAATAATAGGGAGACACCACGAGCGGCAAACATAACAACCTTGATCTGAAGCAAAGCTGCAAGTGAGAGTCTGGTGAAGAATTAGAGAGAGAGAAATAGGGGGTGGGTGGGGGGGTTTAGGAGAGAATTCAAAGAGTTTTATGGGCTAAGAGAGAAGAGGAGATTGCTGGCTGGACCTTGAGGGTGTCAAACTATTTTTACTGCCCCCACTTTCCTTCTTTCTGAGTCCAATCAGGGGCACTAGGAAGCTGTAAAAAGTGCACGCCTTGCCATTCCTTCCCCAAGGAGATGGGCAGACAGGTTAGAACAAACAATAGGTTGTTTTGTCATTTGGATTATGGCGCACGGCAATAGTGGGGGGGAGCACAAGTCCTGTGTAAGTGCACAAAGTGGACTCAGCAGTATCCTTCTTTAGAGCATGAGTGAGAATTTCTGTTTCTGGAGACGATCCACTTACATCTGCAATCAGCCCTTGGCTCTTGTGTTGCTACCTTCACTCTGGAGACCATTTCTGTCCTCTGTGACTAACGAACACATCCTGCACAATGTGCTCTTTATTGGACATGATGGTCAAATCAAAACAGAATCAAATTGTCTCAATGTCATGGAAAAGTCTGCTGAGCTCTGGCTGCCTAGAGACACTAAACAGGCAAAACAAACAAAAAAAAAAAAAGAAAGAAAGAAAAACCAACCAGACCTGCCGTATCGCTCAGACAACAGTCGGCTTGGGTAATAGCCATCTCTTGACACGATAAGGCCAGAAATGTTCCAGTTAGAATGGCCTGGGCCTAATTTTAGAGTTCCTGTCTGCCTTAGTGGCTACTACACAAACACAGGCACTCATGGCTCACCTCCCCCAAAGCACTCCTGCACATGTGCCAGCAGATGGCTAATGCCCAGACGATAAAGAAGTTGGGGCAAGCCTCGGCAAAGGTTTCTATCTTTCTTAAATCTTCCCAGCGGCCTAATAAAGCAGCACAGCGGTGGAGAATTCAGAGAAGAAGCACTTTAAGGAGTTGAAATGTGTCCTAATTTGAGACGGCAAGATAGTGATCGAGTCTGTTCAGGTCTCTGTCACACTGTGAGACAAAACGGGCTCTCTGTATGTCAGCATTATCCCACGACTGATCAGCGCCGTAATCCCACCCCACCCCTATCACTAGCATAGCCCTGGCAACCACTTCCTCCTGTCACTCTCCAACTAGAATCACATCTTTGGCGTGCATACCTGTGTGGGTTTACGCATGTTTGCTTTCAAGTCTACCTGAACCTCCGTGGCCCGTCTGTTACCACTCCGTTCCCCTTACTGCCTTTACAGTTTCCGTGTGTGTGTTTGTTTGCACAGCTGGTTTTGTGCAGCCTGTACAGGCAGCACCAGCCAAACCCAGCAGCTGTGCTCCCTGACATTGAGCCAGTGCGTAATGAGGGCCCGACCCTCCAATGTGAGAACAAGCTCCAGTTATCAATGAACAACTGTATCACTTCCACCTCCCTCTGTCAATCTAATGGAAACACATACACACGCATGCGTACGCATGAACGCACACAAACCTTGACCTAAAGTTAAACTGGTCTATAGATCTCAGCCTTGGTGCTTTGCCATCCTGTGTGTGTGTGTGTGTGTGTGTGTGTGTGTGTGTGTGTGTGTGTGTGTGTGTGTGTGTGTGTGTGTGTGTGTGTGTGTGTG
>NW_024582523.1:67492-70126 GCF_018398535.1 Haplochromis burtoni | reverse complement strand
TGTGTGTGTGTGTGTGTGTGTGTGTGTGTGTGTGTGTGTGTGTGTGTGTGTGTGTGTGTGTGAGAGAAGGAGTGTCTTTTCTAAAAGGACCCTCTTAGCCCCCCCCAGTCATTATCCCTTTAATGTCCTTCCGACAGCAGATTCCAGCATTTATGGTACAGGCATATATCTGCCCATAAAGCCTTTTATTGTTCAGCCCAGCTCTATGGTGGCCGTAACCTGGTTTTCCCATTTTTTATGGGGGACCTTCACTATATCACAGAGGGGGGAGGACAAAGCTGCCCACCATCGGTGTTTACCAAAGTATGGCCGACTCATAAATCCATCGTGGCCGGCGGCATTCTGGAAATACTTCAGCAGAGGAAGAGAACGAGAAAGAGAGAGAGAGAGGAGGTAAGCGACGTAGCTTATTGTATAGCTTGTAATTGTCCACACTCTACAGCCTTGAGTTAGAGAGCCATCTCCTCAACGATCATTAGGTCTATGTTGCTTTGCACCAAGTCCATCACTCAGCAAATCAAGAGAAAATTGCTATGGATGTTACCCTGGAGGAAGGATATCTCAATATCAGTCATCCAAGACTTGGAATGGCCTCCATTAGATGTCAGAGACGGGGAGATGTTTTAGTGCATTCAGACGGATACTGGCTAATTCTATTTAGAGAAAAAAAAGGACAAGAAGAAGAGAGAATAAAGCACAGAAACAAGGAACAACAAAGAGAGCAAGAAAATGAGAAAAACAAGGGAAAAAAATATGGTCAAATTCCTCCTGAAGTTTTGTTGGCAAATTTATAAGTTTTGTTGATTATCAATTACAAAAAAAGTGTTTATTCACACATTAACCATGATTAATCACAGAGAAACCATTGCAGAGAAAACAAACTGTAACCAAACCTTGACTGAGACTTGATAATCATTATCCTGATTTGAAATTATGTGCGCCTGTCAGCAGAGTCATCATACCCGTATGGTATATTGTCTGGACTGGTCCCGACACGTTGCTACCAAGCTATCAACCTCCAGGGCTGAAAAGTGAAGCCAAAAGAGTTGAAGCAAGTCCCAGTCCCCATAGACTCCCGAAAGTGAAAAACTTCAGATGTTTACAGCCCAGCGCTTTAGTTGATTGCCATTGGTTAGTTCCACCTCGGCTAGTTCCAATAACTTCACTCTCAAAGCTACGCGGTGGTTGACGGCTGTGTTAATTATAGTAATCAATTACACAGATTGGAAATTAATTGCAAATTTAATGTTTAGCTCATTTTGACAGTGCTCCCTGCAATGCATCCCTTGCTTTTGCTTTTGCATACACGTTCCTGGATGACATCTTTCTATACTCATATTTTACCTGCAGCTGCTGACTAATTAACTAAACTGTGAGAAGCAGGCGAAGTATATTATAAGGAAGTTACAGAAAGGAGATGAGCTCTTGCAAGAAAGCGCAGAGGGAGAGTCAAAAGGCAAGGAAGCAGGAAGCTGGAAGAATAATCTCTCTGCTCTGCCAAAGCTCACTCAGAAACTGGCATTACTGATGCAATTACAACTCAAGCTACACTCATTTATCCATGTCTGCATTTCCTGAATCCAGGTTTTCCATCTCGTGGTCTTAAATCAGAGCTCTCAAAAACTAGAGATGTGCTGATAAAATGGGGGGAGAAGTAAGCATGTTCTGCATCTCTTTTAAGTTTTTGATTATGACCATGCTGTCTGCTTTTCTGGTTGAAAGCATTTCATCTCTTTCTTTTAGACATCTAAGTATTTTCCCCACTCCCTCTTGGTGCCTTCTCTCTCACACTTCAGGATTTGAAGTGCTACAGAGGACCAATTTCCTGTTTTCTATTCAGAAGTGTGATGCTCGTGGTGGCCTGGAGGGGATATGGGAGGTGGTGGTGGTGGGAGGGGGTTAGTGGTTCACTTTAAGTGGATTGCCCTCATTCTTGTTGTGCCCAGCCCAAGGCATTATGATGCCTCGGTGACTGACCTCCGCTTCAGCAGTGCCCCTAACACCAGTACAGACAGGGCACACCAATTGTTGTGCTTGTTGCACAAAGGCTGAATGTGTGCCACGACCTGCACAAAAGGTTGGACAACTGCAGGCCAAATGTGTAGTCAACACTCACTGAAACCACAGTCTGCAGTGTGTGGAGTGGGCTGGGAGTTATTTGCGATACAGCTCTAATCCTGTGCTCGCTCTCTCATAAAAGTTGACTGCCCTCTCTCTCTTCTGGGCGCCCTTTCTCGCTGCAACCTGTTTTCTAATGCTTGTATGCATGTCGGTGTCTGTGCACAACTCTGCCAAATGATATGAAATGTTCAAAAAGTGCCGATCTAATTTGAATGTTGATGAAACGTGTGAAATCCTCAGCTTACCCAGCAAAGTTGGGAGCCGGTGGGGACAACAAAGGCCCTCGGGAGAGCGGCTCAGAGCATGAAAAATGCCCCTTGCCGTCATCACCGCCGCGGCCCCTGCTGGCCTGCCTTTTACAGAGAGGTGGGGGGAGAGAGAAAGAGGGGATGGGGGGTTGGGGATCTGCCTCATTCTAACTTGGGAAGGCAAGAAGGAGGAGGGTTAATGGAATGGATGACTCCGGCACATTAGATGAGAAGTGAGCAGAGCGATGAGCGGAGAGGGAGTCAT
>NW_024582523.1:56476-67206 GCF_018398535.1 Haplochromis burtoni | reverse complement strand
TGTGTGTGTGTGTGTGTGTGTGTGTGTGTGTGTAAGAAACGGAGGAGTTAACTGGATGAAAGGCAGCCACATATCCCAGAGGTACACATACGGGTCAGCTTCAAAGATATTCACTGTACGTGGGGTTGTTACTGCAGTCAAAAGGTTTACTCATCGTAGCCCCAGGGAGTAGAATAGAGCTGCGTCATTCTCACACAACTGGCACGTGAAACAGATATCAGTGGAAAACCTTTTGCCCTCAGACATTGGCTCGTCCTACCCTTGGCATTTAGGTGCACAAACATTGAGGTGGGGGAAAAAAAGGGAACTAGTGAAAGCAAAACTAACATCACATGGCTTATCATATGTTTAAAAAAATGCATTTGCATCTGTCAGCACAGAGAAACTTTTGTGCTTTTGCTTCACTCGGTTGCGCATATCATTGCAATCCTAGTGAAATGTGACCGTAATAGAGAGGAGGAACCTTTTTTTAAAAATGAACAGATCTGTGAGAAAGTCAGGGTAGAGGCACTGCTAATTTCTTTCTATTCATTCACGCTGAAGAAAAATTTCTTGAAATGAACTGCCTTTGCAGTTGGGCCTGCCTGTGATTAAAAAAAAAAAAAAAAAGAGAAGAAGAAGAAGAAGAAGAAGAGCACAGACTGGCTTTGGACTGATGGCATCTAATGGCAGTCGCTATGGCTACCCAAACCATCTGTGTTGTGAACCCATAGAGAGGGGGGAGTGTCTCTAAAGTAAGTAAATAGGCTAATACAAAAAGTGAATGGCTCAGAAGGGCAGATCATTAGCTGACCACATCTTGCTATTCTCTGTGTGATACCAGGACAGGAGGAGGGGGTGTTGATAGATTAAAAAAAAAAGAAGAAAAAAAGCAGCCTGATAATATTTAACCAGCAGAGATCTGTCATCAATCTGGACCATCTTCCCCCCACCCCACATCATCTGTCCTCACCGCCAGCTCTGACCCATTGTCATTCAAACCCCAGCTCCCTTTCACTCCTTATTCAATATTTTTGAGCCATTGTTCCACCTTACATGCCCCGGCTACACTACATTACTTTTCCCAGTCAGTGGTTTAAAAGGGCGGAGAGCAACAGCCAAGAGAAAACAAAACAAAAAAAAAAAACCATAATAAGTTATAATGTCAGAAAGTAACAAAAACATCAGCCGGCCGTCACACAAGTCTGAGTTTTGCACACATTTTCAAGCATGCACATTGTGACACTTTCTCCACTTCATACACACACTCCTTTTCTCCCCTCCCTCCCTTCCTCCACACACACACACACACACACCCACCCACACGGAGCAACCCTGTGGGCTTCACTGGGCTCTTTGAATAAAAAAGAGAAGTCATTTATCCGACTCATCTTTGCTGCACCTCGCAGCACCTTTTAAAAACACTCTATATTCCTTGCTAAGGCTAAAGCTGCACCTTACTGACAGCATGATGGAGAGCCCTATTCTACCCCCCTTCTCTCTCTCTCTCTCTCTCTCTCTGCAGTCTCCCGTCTTTCCATCTTAGCTGCCAACAGCCCTGACTTACAAAAAAAAAGTAAAGGCTAAGCTTCAGTGACGATGTAAGAAAGTGTAGATCCTTGTGCATCTGTCTGTGTGTGAGCTTCAGTGTGTGTGTGTGTGTGTGTGTGTGTGTGTGTGTGTGTATCAGTGTTTGCATGTTTAATCGGGGAAAAAAAAAGTGGCATAGTTAAATGTGTAAAAAGGTGGAGGGGGAGTTCACAGATGAGCTTGCTCATGTGTGGAGGTGAGAACAGGAGTGCCAGAGGCTGCTGGGAGGCCTGTCGTGTCAGAGCTCATCAGCAGCTAACAAAATCATCCACCAGAACCTGTCAATATTCACTTCGCTACCCTCTCTCCGGATCAACTCGTTCGCTGTATTCCACTCATTCTATTCGGTTTTTGTTATTATTGTATAACCTGGAGAGACATCACAGGCACGCTTGTCAACTTTGCTGTTGTCAAATATACTAGGTACATCTTTGCTTTCTCACAGATTACTTAGGTTTTAGTCTTTCACGTGTAGGGAGACCACACTATGCAATGTGTGGACCTGTGTAGGTGTCACGTCACCATTTTTTTCTTTAAATCAGTCAAGGTCACTGCAGAAGCACATTACACTGAAATCGAGTTAAACAGCAGTATACCAACTGCACGCATTCGTCTCAGGATCTCGTAGCATAATGCTCCATCTTATTGATTTTGGGGCAGTTGTTTTGCTTTCCTTTCAGGACATTGTGGGCCAGACGAGATGGTGCGCAGGCTGCGTCTCGCTTGATTTGGAGCGTGCTGCGTCCGCATTTTTAGAGTAAAAAGCAAAAGGTCTGTGTATAAGGTTCTCTGGTGACTTGTATTGTGGTATGGTGATATGGTAGCATGTAAATACAAATCATACAGATTGAACTGAATATAAATCAGTTGGAAATGTCAAAAAAAAAACAAAAAAACAGAAGGAAAAAAAAAAAGAAAAGAAGAAGATGGTGTATATTTCTGTTAGCACACGGTCGAGCATCGGGTTGTCTAGACTGTATTTGACCAAAGGTGTGCGCGCTCCACATTTGTGTGTTTATCTGGAACAGTTTCCATGTAACCGAGCAGACATCGACAGCAAAACCTTTAACCTACTTGGCAAACAGCCCGGTTCTTTCTATCTCCCTCTCTCCATGGACGGATCATTCATCATGCTCTTCCCCCTCCCCTTTCTCTCCATACAGCATCGTGGTCTGCAACATTATCTTCATCAATACAGCTTTTAAAGCAGATAAAGGTCACGATCGAGACAAGATTGATTGAAAAGTGTTCGTATTGAATAAAGTAATAAATGAAGGGGGGGGGGGGTGTAAAAAAACTTATGGTATAAGCCTAAAAAAAATGTTTGTTATTAACCCGTGCTGTTTCACAGTCATTCATTATATTTTTTTCCACCTCTGTGATCATCTGTATCTAAATATAACTATGTATGCACCGATGCTGTATGGCTCTCTGAGGCCTGGATGCTAACGGTTGCTTCTTCCACATTTTAACCCTTAAAAATATTAATATATATCTGTTCAATTGAAGATGGTAAGGAGTTCAGAGTAAATAATCTCACACTGCTGCTATGTCTTTGGATTGTGTGAGTGGTGGGTCTAATTCAACCAAGCATCTGTCATGGGAGGTGCCGCTCCATGTCCTCCATCCTCTCCCCTCCTCCTGCTTCTCCACAGTGGTATCAATCTTCTGCCCTTAACGACTAAACTGATTCCTGAAGTGTTGCTGCTCGGCTCATCAGGGCAAAGTGTAGCTGTGATCTCCTGTGTGGATAACCCGAAAGCATTTTGTAACAGATTTTGAAACAAGTCCTGATAATTGTTACAACAGTGGTGACGGCAAAATACAGTAAGTGATGTCAAAAAGATACAAGCGCTGACAGTAAAGACTGATGGTTTCTACACTTCCCCGCTATCAAGCAACTTCCCTCTATTTCAAAATGGTTGACATCCATATTTCTAATACTCAAACACATTTTTTTGTGCGTGAGCAGAGTTTGTGTTGTAAGAGTTGCCAAATGTACTCTGACGGTGGTTTAGTCATTGTGTTATTTGCGTATCCTCCGGTTCAATTTCTATCATACTGCACTGTTGCGCACTGTTCAGTGTTATTGTTTCTACATCTGCACGTATATCCCAGCCTCCAAGAGCACTTGTCAATGCGCTTGTGTCAATGAGTGTTTATCCAATGTGTCCACAGCTCTCTGCCCGAGATGTCCCAATAAACAGCTCAAAATCCTTTGCGCATCACTCGTGCTACATTCATTCTCAAGGTCAGGCCTCAGTATGATAGTGTTCTTAGTCCGCAGTGACTTGAAAAGGCAAAAAGTAAAATATCTGGAAAACGTCTGAGAAGTGAAGTGAGACAACAACAGAAAACAAACAAACAAAAACAATCGGAACTATTCACTGAAGCCATTGTTTGCTTATTTCTCTTTTTGGTGAACTGTGCCGTTGTTACCCTTTTCAATCAACCAGCATTACACACAGCGGCACCAGCTTCAGGCTATGAGGAGGAAGTCCAAGCAAGTGCATTTCTATATGCTCTGTGGTGGTTGAATTCCCAGAATTATCTATGCACAGCCAGAGAACTATGCAAATTGGTATCCACATGGGACCGTAAAATCCAAAACAACACAAAAACACAAGCAGAGAAAAGCATATCCCTATGGAGTTGAGGCTTTCTGTTTATACTGAACTATTGTATTGGGGGGAAAAAACAGAGAAATGTGTTTTTTGACAGTTCTGCACATATGTATGTGTATATTTCTATGTGTGTGTCTGAGTGTGTAGATGGTGGAGGAGAGCGCGAGGATGAAGTGAAGAAAAAAATATAGTGTGAATAATTCATAAAGGACAAAAAGTGACAGTTAACGAGAGTGTCACAGGACACTAACGTCCTATCCGTCGAACCATCTGTATCCCGCCCCATCTCACCCTCTCCTCTAGGGAGTTCAGATAAAGGATAATGGATCTGCTGACATTCATCTGTCCTAAATAAAATTCACATAAAATAACCCTGTTGGTACGAAGGAGCATGAGAGTGCCGTACACGTATAGCAGTCAAATGAGATCACGCACGCTCTCAAGCCTGTTTGAGCTTTTGATCAGACAGGTGTATGCGCGATCAGTCCACCGCAGAGCATGTATGTGCATCCATACGCCTGAAAATGTACACAGCTTCACAAAGTGGTGCACAAACGTATATACAAACATAAATTTATAAACTAAATATCACTCCACACATACTCTATGCATTTACAAAAACTAATTCATAAGCGATTAAGCACGTTGACCAGCTAGCTTCTCTCTTTCTCCATTTTAAACACGCACATGCACAAAGTACCCTGCAGACCTGGATCCGAGATAATTGCTACACCTCGGAATTTAATCTTCAATTCAATTACTTTTGTACCATTAATTCACAACAACAGTCACTTCAAGGCATTTTATATTGTAAGTTAAGATCCGATAATATTAGAATGAAACCCCAGTAACCACAGAAACCCTATCAGCAAGCATGCGGGTACAGTGGGAAGGAAAAACTCCGTTTTAACCGGAACAAACCTCTGGCAGAACCAGGCTCAGGGAGGGGCAGCCATCTGCTTCAACCGGTTGGGGGAGAAGGCCAGGATGTGGAGCGAGAGATAGAACAAAAGGCACAGATGGGAGAGAGCCAGAATTTAATAACTGTTAATAATTAAATACAGCAGTAGTGTATACACACAGAGTGAAAAGAGATGTATAAAGAAGCCCATAACACACTGAGTGGCAGCCTAAGCCTATTCCAGCAGGAGTAGCAGAGGATTCAGGTTTAACTGATCCAGCCCCAACTATAAACTTTATCAAAAAGAAAAGTTTTAATTCTACTCTTAAAAGTAGAGAAGTAAGTCTGTCTACCAAATCTAAACTTGGTTTCACAGAATAGAGCCCTGCTAGCTTAAGTCTCTGTCTCCAGTTCTACTTTTGAAAACTCTAGGAGCCACAAGTAAGCCCGCAGTCTGAGAGCAAAGTGCTCTGTTAGTATAATAAGGTACCACGAGGTCTTTAAGCTGTGACAGGGCCTGATTATTCAAGATTTTGTATGTGAGGAGATTTTAAATCCAATTAAATGCAGGCAGTCAGCCAGAGCAGCGCGGGCTAAACATGGCTTTGGCAGAGTGTGACATCAGTGACGGCCACGTATGTGTCACTGCCACAGTTCAGATACCGAGTAATGGTCAAATGATCTGCGTGCTGTTTGCATGTGAACGCACAAAGAGTTGGATGCAGATGTACATAGGATGTAAATGGACAGAAAGTCGGGTGTATGTGGATAATTAAAGAGACTGAATCAATAGATATGTGCAAACAATAGGTGACTTCAGCGTGCCAGGTCACCAACCACTAAGCAACACGCACATACTTGTGAGTATGTGCAAAAGTCACAGACCAAGCAGATTTTATCAGTTTTCCAAATCACTTCAGTGGAATTTGGATAACTTTTTCATTACTCTAAAATGAGTCATGAATGAATTAAAAGGTTATTTTATTTTCGTTTTTAAAACGAACTACAGCAAGATGTTAAAGCATACCATTAACACACACACACACACACACACACAGATGGAGCAAATCCCACCATCAGCACCACGCAGGTGCACGATCATTCCAGCAAACCGATAACAATGGACACCATCCTCTCTCTGTGTGCCCAAAACCCAGTCATCTGGCAAAAGAGCTGAGTGGGACACATCATCAAGGGTATTTTTGTTGTTCCAAAGCACAACCACACAATATGGCTAACACACACACAAACGCATGTAGCTCTCACTCACACAGACAGACATGCACACTCAAAAGGACACACATTCACACACTTTTGTTGTGTCTGTAAGCACCCGTATTGCATATACCGACCATTCACAGCCACATACCTGCATGCACACAGTGCACACTCCACTTACCTGTTGTTTACAGAAAAGGAACGCAGGCTCAAGGCTCCGTTAAAACTGTAGGTGTTAATATAATAATTATAAATAATATATATAAAGATACAGATTTTATTCCCTGCTGTAATTTCTTTCTTTTTTTTTCCTGTTTTCAGTCCTGTTCCGACATTTCTGGTGTGTACACATTATTTTTTAGATAATAAAAAAGCCTTTTTATAAATGCACTTAAAATAACATTCAACTCAAATCACACTTCTGATTTAAAACCATCTAACGCAACTGAACAACCCCATGAAAGAATAATTAGACAAAGATCAGTGTGGCATTCATGTGACACTCAAATCACCTTCATGACGCTGCTCTCAACTTTGCTCCACTTTTACACAGGCAACAGGAAACAAAATGGCAAACACCTGACGCTTTCAACCACCAGCTTAAAACTGCTCGAGCAAAAAGTGATAAGAATGAAGTGTCAACATAAAGACATGAAGATCTGGATCGCTTGCTTTAAAAACCAGGCAACAGAATTAATACGGTGCACTGTTTAAGCATTATTAAGCTATATGGATATATGGGTGTTGCAGTGACTGCAGTTCTTTAAGCCAAACATCTCATGGTCTAAAAATCAGTGGGATTAAAACTTTTGCTTGTATTTTGGTTGATTAGAAACCTGAGACTGAACAAAAAAGAAAGAAAAAAATGTTGGCATGGTAACAAAAGCAGTACTAGCTTTGCTTGTTAAATATAGTACTTTTTTGGCAAGAAAAAAAATATCCATTTTTAGAAAGCACATCCAAAAGTACAATGACTGCACTTAAGGACTACTTGGGCGTCCTTTCAGTTCCGTCGAATTTGGGAGAGAAAAGGACGAACGTTTTTAGAACTGTTATTCTTATAACTCTTCCATTTACAGTTCTGATTGGCCAGAAGTAAAACTGAGTTTTACTTTTTCAAATCTCACTCATCTAATAATAAAAGAAAATGAGACCTATTGTAGCCAGAAACATAAAAGTGTCTCTTTTCTATAGAGCTCAAGGTTTTGGGGTTTTTATTTTCGTAAGTTCCGTTCTGCACTTCTCTGAATTTCTGTGTTTATTCTCTCCCCATACAGCGTAAGAGCAGTTGGGTTGAAGGGCTTTTGAAGCTTTTATTAAGCAAGTAATAATTTGAAAAAACATTCTCCAGTAAATCCATGTTGTTTATTCCATCATACAAAATTACCCCTACAATTCTCAATAAGAACAACCTTTCTGAACATACTTGTATATTTGTTGACATGCCTGTTATTATGCTTCATTATCCGCCATTATTTCATTATCCAGTTTGTTCCATTCTTGGAATTTACATTAACAGGATCCTTCCTCTCTTCTCCTTCACTCTGCATATCCTATATTAACTTATTTCTCCCTCCAATTACTCTCTTCTCGAGCATCACAAGTATCTCCTTAGCTCCCTGAGGCAATGTACATCTCTATATAATCAACTTAAGTGCTTTGCCGTCTGCCACTGCCCTGCTGCCATGAGGTTTACTGGTCACAGGACTGTACTAAGCTTGTTGTGCAGTCGTCAGAGGCCGAGGCTGGCAGCGACCGAGGATCCAGCTGTGCCTCGTATGCTGCTCCTGGTGGTTACGCCGGCTGAGTAGCTAACAAAAGAAAGTAAGAGTTGGGGTTGTGGGCGGGGGTTCTTTTTTTGGTTCAGTAAGTACAGTGTGGCAACAAGAACATTACTTTTAATACTTGTGGCAGAATAGGAGTAGAAATCCTGTGAAGAAAATCTACAAAATGATTTCGCAGTAATTTTTAATAGTCACTGTGATTATTGATGAAGATGAAATTGCATCTTCTTTTTTTCCCCCTTTCATTTTATCCAGCTTTCTCAGATATTAGAAGTGGGACAAAATATTGATAGGGTAATATGTCAAACAGTTTGCTCTTTGGATACAATTACTAACACATTAGAGTTAAAAAAAAATCTGGGTTTTTATTAAAACATTCAGCCGCTTTGGGCAAATTTCGCCACCAAATTCATTTCAAATCACTACTTTATGACTCCTTGCGGTGAAGCTTATCAAATGAACGAGGGTAGGGTGAACAGAAGCGGCAGTGGAGAACAAGAAACTTACGGCGGGAAAATGGCAGACAGCAGGGAAAGCAAATCAGCGAGCTAATGGACTGAACGGACGAATTTAAACAGACGCTGCGACGTACCGAACATAAATCCCGTATAATCTGTAAAGTATCACGGGAACACTGAATTGCGAGACCACTTCTGCTGCGTGGAATCAAGACAGTTTCAGATCGTGAGTTACTCCACATATGATTTAAAATGGAATATATTTCGAGGATTAGTTGTTGATCATCTTAACGGGCTTTTTGGTGTTCTTAGACGAAGTCATTAAGTTAACAAAACACACATTTTTCCTTTCTCTGTTTGTTTGTGCGAAGCTGAATGGTGGGCTAATGTGAATGCAGCAGCAAGAGAGGAAACAGGTTATAATCGGGTTTCCTTTTACTGTTAATGTTGCCAAGATACAAAATAATGCCTGCCTGTTACAAAGCACACCCAGATTCCTACTGAACGCAACTGGTCATAGAGCTTCTCCGGGCGCAAAGACGAAAGTCGACGGGGAGAGGTGCAAGCGTGACATTCGTCGGTGTGCCTACACTCACGGTTGCATGTCTTTATCCAGCAAAAATGAACTCTTATCCAAAATGCACAGGAGATGAGCCAAATCCTGCAACGAGGAAGGGAGGGTTGCTAAGGGAAGGATGGGAGGAGGTGATATGGACCAGCAGAGGAAGATGGATGTCATAAGTGTGGGGGACTGTGTCGGCGAGGCTCGTGCACAGTTCTATCCGAGTGCTAAATGACTGTTACCAAAAAGGTTTTTCCAACTCTTTCTTAAAATACCTTTGCCAGTTGTTGTACACTGTAATCTGACCATTGCCTTTTCCTCTCTTCTCTTCCGTCTGTCCCACTTTATAGCAAGCATCCTACCCCCTCCTTCCCCTGTTTCTGTCTGTCTCTCTCTCGGGGGAAGCTCTGTGACAGTGTGGGGTTTTATTTGTGTAATTTACATCCACCCTGACAGCCTTCTGTGCCCCCCTGCAACCCTTGGCTTTTACTACAGCCAGACCCTTGTAAAACAGCCGGTCTTTGTGATGAGAGAGAGGGGGGGAGAGTGGCACTGTCTGAGCTACAATCCAGACAAAGCTGATTGTAAAAACACCACGCGGTCACTTGGTGTCATTTAGCTTCCTCGCCAGCTATTTGCGGGTGTGAGTGTGTGTGCTCGAGTCTCCAAATCTGGATGTTTGTGTGTGTGCCCTCGTGCGTTGCACTAAATAGGACTGGGGAAGTTGCACGATTGGTTTCTAGACCCAGCAAGCTCTAGTATATCCAGGGATCAGGCATTAATCCAGCAGTCATCATGGGCTTGCTGTGTACTTTGCAGGATCGCCCTTGGAGGTTAATGGTCAAACAGAAATCCCATTAATAGTTAGTAGGGACTTCCAACTCACCTGTAGAGGTGAAATCCCTTTGGGGTCAGGTACGTCGCAGAGTTAAGACAGCTAATTTAACACTAAGGAGACGGAAACAACCAAGAGTCTTGAAGCGAATCTCAAATGTAAATGGTTAAATTTGGATAACTGTTATCTATTGACAGAAGGAGAAAGAAAGAAAAAAAAAAACATCAAAGAGAGCCAGCACCAATAAAATTCTGGGAGAAAATGCTAACTAGAGCAAGAGAGAGCAATAGGAGAACAAAAGACAGAAGCATGAAAGACTGAGAAAAATAGGTAATGAGGGGAAGAGATCAGTGAGTTGCTGCATCTCAATGAGAGAAAACACACAGATGAAGGCAGGGCGATTTAAAGCAAAGACTAAGGGGGGAGGGGGGGGGGGAAGCAAAAAGAGGCACCACCGAGAATATAAAAAGTAAAGTTGCTTGCTTGCAAGAATCAAAAATGTACTTTATGAAGAACAAGGTCACAGATGAATAAATCAGTGAAAGTGAGCAGCAACCCCAATCCCCCCTCTTTTATTCAGCTGTTTCTCAACCTCACTTGTTGTGATGTATTAAACGAGTGATGAACTCGTGGTGAGCTAACATCGGCACGGGCTGCACGCACAACTACACACACATGTACTCGCACACGCTGGAACAACAGCAGAGTTTGAGAAGGAGCTTTGGGGAACAATGACCCCCAGTGGCTGCAATGATGCTTTAGAGTAGAGTGGATCAGAG
>NW_024582523.1:0-56456 GCF_018398535.1 Haplochromis burtoni | reverse complement strand
TGTGTGTGTGTGTGTGTGTGTGTGTGTGTGTGTGTGTGTGTGTGTGTGTGTGTGGGGAAGAGAGCTGAGAAGGAGCTCATTAGGAGTGTTTGGCCAGTCAGCCTCTCACAGTTCAGAGCAGCCAAGGATGGTAAACAAGCCCACTTCAGCACCCACTCAGTAATGTCACACACATACACAGACACTCCGCAAGCAGCCTCTGTCTGTACGAGACAGCATTTGAAACGTGAACACAGCTTATTAAAGCTATGAACACACTAATACATGAAAACTTTGTTTTTATTTGTATTCTGTGAAAAGATAACTCAGACAAAAAGTTATTAAACCCACAGCGAAAAAGGCAGGTTGAGAGCATCCAAGCAGACAGCAAGTAGAAAAGCAAAGACGCAGTTAGCAAACACAAACATGCATCATGTGTCACCTGTGACCTGTGTCATCTGCTTTAATTGAAAACTTTATAAAAGGAGGAACAAAAGGACAGTGGACAAGAGAGGAGATTCCATGCTTTACTTTTTAAACCCACGAGATGTATTATAAACAATCACGCAAAAAGCCATTTGACCGTTCATCAATTATAAAAATCATTGAATTTGCGCTATTAAATCGTTTTTCTACCTCTATAAATAACCAAACACCGGCAAACCACAATGTTTCACATATGCCCGTCCATCCATAAAATCTCAATCAGTGTTAATGTGAAGAATAACTCCCTCCTGTGATGTGGTTTCAGCCACAGTACCAGCAACATCATGACGGAGCGATGAGTCTTCTCAATGAAGGGGACCTGATGTGTTATTTTAATCAACTCGGCCTGCCGGCATTAATTATTCACCACGTTAGTGAAGTGGGACAGCCCGCAGGGTAGAAAGAGGGAGGGATGGGGGGGGGTTCCTTCTTATTAAGGGTTGTGGGGAGGGGAAAAAATAAAAAGGAAAAGAGAAGAATGTGAGAGAAAATGAGAAAGAGGAGATGTTGAAGGAGATTTGTGCTATACCTCCTCCCCTAGAGCGTGTTAGCCTTGTAGTATGTGCATGAGTGTGCGCGTGCATGCATGAGTGTTTGTGTGCGTGTGTGTGTAGGTAATAAAGTTGCTTACAGACACAATGGGAGTGTGAATGCGTGTCCCTTTGTGTGTGTGTGTGTGTGTGTGTGTGTGTGTGTGTGTGTGTGTGTGTGTGTGTGTGTGTGTGTGTGTGTGTGTGTGTGTAAGTGACAGTGAGAGTGTGTGTATCAAAGGTCAAATCTAATCATGATGCTGCATAATCCAATTCTGAATGGCCAGGCAGGTCAGACCCCGCCTTCATGAAAAGAGGGACCACTGGATTGGTGAAATGTGATTGGTAGGACAGTATGTGGCCTGACGCACGCACACACACACATCTGACACTCCTACAGTGCCTTCTAGGCTGGGATGAGATGCAAACCAATTGGACCAGATGTGGCACCCATCTAAGGGCCAGTGTGTGTGATAAAAGTCTTAAGTGAGACCACATGAGCGCATGTCTGAGAGTGAGTATTTTTGTGCCAAAAACACAAGCACCCCATGAGTGAATGCCTGTGTCTAAGCAGCTCTGAGAGCCATTCTCACAGCAGAAACAGAAGGGGGAACAGAGCGCCCCTGCTGACACTCTCAGTGGGCTGACACAGAAAGCTTGTTTGGGGCATTAAATCTTAATACACACGGACACTGGGGAGGAGATAGGAGAAAGAGAGAAAATGAGAGAAAGAAAGTGAGAGGCTGGATTGAAGGTGGAAGGAAGATGATAAAAGAGGAGGAGCCGTGTTAGAAAAGGAAGAGGAGAAGGCTGCATAGCAGCACACTGAGGGGAACTCCTGGGGGGCAGGAAGGATGTTGCAAGGGAAAAGAAAATTCTTTCCTCTCCAATCCACAGGAGGATAGCCCAAGATGCCAGAAAAATGTAGCACGGCACTAAATCAAACCACTTAAATCATCATGTGTTAATGACTCTGTTAACCCACTTCTCCCCCTCCCTCCCTTTTCTTTCCCCTTCACTAAAAGCCTGTACAGAGGCTTTGTCAACCCTAATTCATCCTCTCAGCAGACAGAGACAGACGATGGTGAGAGAATTTCGAGGGAGGCAGATGATTAAGGGCTGCGAACTTTCTCCTGAGATTTCTCTATAAATACATTCTGCCAATCATGCCTCAGTTTGTCGACAATATCACTGTAATGGCATCATTATGTTGCACCCCTGTGTAGCTGTGGACTGACGTGCGTCTCCACTGTATGCTACTTAGCATGTACAAGAATGACAGGTACACCTGTATGTGCTCATGTGCGACCCACTATGCACTGTTAGGTTTACCGTCATGTGGCAAGTTCCATGTAGCATAGTAAAAACTTTGTGTTTACTGCAAGAAAAACAATTTAGTCTTGTTAACCGAGTGTTTGTGCTGCTCTTCAACAAAGACTCTTAAAAGTGAGCGAGAATATTGTAATGTAGAGTACAGACTGTACTTCCTGTCAAGACGGGTTTGTTCTTATGACAGCGCACCATCCTTCCACACCTGCTTTGTTTCTGCAACAGAACAAACTAGATGAACAAAAATTTTAGCATTTGGTGTCTACCAAAGAAAATCAATTTTATCCATTTTCCAACTGCTCGACCTGGCACTAGGAAAAAGATGCACATAATCTCTGGATTACTTCAATCAGCCACAGCAAACTGGATCCATCCTTGGTTGCTTTGTTTTGTGTTTTTTTTAGTGGTCTCTCCCTCACTCTGAGAATTCAGCTCTGTAAAAAAGACCACAGCTTTGCTTCCCTTGTTCTTGTTTTGTTAAGTTGAACTAAAGTGAAGAACTGTCCACAGACACTGAAGGTAAATGGCCTGCATTTGTATAGCGCTTTACTAGTCCCTAAGGACCCCAAAGCGCTTCACACTACATTCAGTCATTCACCCATTCACACACACATTCACACACTGGCAATGGCAAGCTACATTGTAGCCACAGCTGGGGCGCACTGACAGAGGCGAGGCTGCCGGACACTGGCGCCACTGGGCCCTCTGACCACCACCAGTAGGCAAACACGGGGTTAGTATCTTGCCCAAGGATATTTGGCATGCAGCCAGGAGGCAGCCTGGGATCGAACCACCGACCTTCTGATTAGTGACCTGCTCTGCCACCTGAGCTACAGCCACCCCATTGAAGGAGTTCCTCACCACTTCTGACTAGTCAGTGCAGTGATGTGAGACCTGACATCACATGGTTTATTTTTAACTAAAGAGCACCAGTGCAGATGTTCCCATTCATGCGTCCAACAGCTTGGTGAGCTGACAAGTTATCACAAAGCCCAAGTCAGGTAACCTATCCACACTTTCCTAACTTTTCTCCAACCTCACCACACATTATAAGTTGCACACTCTTATAAATTAATAGCATGTTGTCCCCACTTGATTGATTATGTAGGTTTATATTATATTTTGACAAAATGCAGCCACATCAGTGACTGCATTGACTTGCTGTCAATTAGTTTGTAGAGGACTCAGAATCAGTGTTACTATACTCTACTGTAATCACCCTACATTTTTCTGTAAAGCAGTAATATAACCCTTTATTATTCTAATTTCAGTAATTACATTAGTTATAATTACGTCGTTACTTGTGTTACAAAGGTTCTTCAGTTATTCTTGCGCTACAGTCAGCCGACTTCAGTTCATGTGTGGGAGAAGGCAAATGGCGTGAGTCATCTACAGCGAAGATATGGAGATTACTTTGACTATTATTGTCCAAAGAGATAAATGTGCAATGGTAAAGTGCATCCAGGACAGAAATGACTGCATTATACTGCAAACACAACTTTGTCTCTTTGCACGCATCTGCACAGACAGCGTGCTAACGCAAAGCTAGCCAAGGACCCAAAGTAACATTAAAGCTGCTGCCAGACCCTGAACTTCAGCAGGTAACAAACTGATGAGCAGTCAGGCTTGCAGGCTTTGTTTCTACCTGTTCATGTTTCTTCAGTATAATCACTGTGGAATTGCTTTGATTGCGTTGTCCGCCCTATGTTCATGCATAAACACTAAAAGAAAGATCCCATGCGTGTCTTTGTTGGGATACCTCAACATTGCTCTGAGTACATGTCTGTTAATAGTAGTGGTTTAATGTGTTTCTATTATAGGATGGATGTTTTTCCATGGATTTGGCAGTTTTCTCCTCATAGGTTACACCAGTGCTTCCCAGACCAATGACTTGAGAGCATATTGAACAAATTGACCAGTGAATGTAACAGCTATTCTTCTACTGGCATTATACTTTCCCCATCAAAAGCCAAGTTTGTGGCTACATCCTGAATTTAACAGTGATTCAGAACAGAGGACAAGTTTCTAACTTTAGCTCTCTAACAGTGCAGAACTAAAGGGTTAAAAGCTGTCACAATAATAAAACAATAAGACTGTGAGGAAGGAAAAATAAAAGAGCACATAATGTGTTCCGCTATGTTGTCCTGGAGGGCTCCAACACAAGGACACTCCTAACTGCAGATGTAAACACACAGTCAACACTTAAAACAGCAAGAAAATGCAATCGCAAAAGTCTCCCCGGGCGTTCTGACGCAATAATAAGAGCCTTCAGATGCTAATTACACGCAAAAACATTCATGTCTGCGCTACCTTTTAGCACCTTGTCACCATCCGCTGTTGATCAATCAACACAACGGAAATCATGTTTACTCCACTGGCTTTGCCCTTTGCAAACATGCAAAAATGTGCAATTAGTTTTCAACAGTCTTGAACAGTTTACATAATAAATTCAACAAACATCTTCAGTGGCTCTGCTTTGCCCTGTGAATGTGTTCAAGATGTTAACAGCATAATCATTTAATGATCCCTTTTCCAGAAACGGTTCCAGTCAGTCGGAGTGGTTCTGTATGCAAATAGCGGACAGGATCAGTGTTTCTCTACCCTGCTTTTCTTTTCGCTCCCCGCTTCTTCCCCCCCAGCTCTTTTTACTCTGCCTCTCTCGGCTGAGTGATAAACGCTGTCTGTTGGCCATAAATCCAGGGGGAGTCCTGACAGGCGTCCCAATAAAGCGCTCTATTTTCTCCCTGTTTGGTGGGTTTGTCAGAGGCCCAGAGGAAGTGAGATAACATTAGGAAGAGGGAGAAGAAGAGGAGGTGGGGGTTGGAGGAGGAGATGCAATTTCATCAGTGGCGTACACACACACACACACACACACACACACACACACACACACACACACACTCAGGAACACACAAATGCACTCATAAACAGTGGGAACGTCCACATGGAAGGATGAAATACGCTCAGCAACACACAGGCATACTCGAAATGAGTGATTCATGTGCTGAGCGGCCAAAACGCTCAAGCCGCAAGACAGCTGGTGAAAATGGCAGCCTGTAAGAAAAACACATTTTTTGCCTTTTATGTTTCTCACACAAACACACGCACATAAACAAAGCTAAGACCAAAATTCACAAAATCACAAACCCCAACTGCCTCGCAAAGAAAACAAGAACTCTCACCCCTTCCGTCTGCGGCAAGAGCCTGATGTATTTAGTACGTGCAAGTGTGATGCACTTACGCATCACACTTGCACTGATTAGTGTGCATTTCCTCAAAATCTACTAGTAAGATAAATTTATTGAGCCGATATCCAATGGTACAGCCTGGTTACAGCCGCTAAGATCACTGCCTAAAAACAAGCCATTTTAGCTCCTCAACCTTAAAAGCCATTCTTGTTTTTAAGGGCTAGTTAAACAGCAGGTGGGTGGGACTCCCAATCAGACCTGTACACCTCACACTATATTAAGGATAACCGCTCTCACTGACATCATACAGAGCATAGTAAGACACTTCAACTATGCAGATGAGGACACAAGTATTAGCCTCACTATGAAATGTGACATATTCGTTTTTATATTATATTAAATTATTAAAAGGATTATTTCAGAAAAAAACATTACATATAATGTTATTAGGCCCCTGAGAAACTGACCTTTTTCTTGAGCCATAGCACAAACCACTGTTATGCAACGAGCTGCTTTAAGGTCGTAATGCTAAAGTTAAAACTGAGGGCTACCTGCCAATTTACACACAGCATAAAAACTTCAGCAAGGGTTTGAGCTGTCACTTCATCAAGAAATTCAAAGAGAGCCACACAGTACAGAACAAGCCTGGCAGAGGTAGGAAGTGAAAAATTTCAAAGACTCTGGAAAGAAAACTAGTGAGAGACGTGTCTAAAGACCCCAGAACAACTGCCAAGACACCAGTGAATGACTTAGCCAAGTCGGGAATTGTAGTCTCAAAGAAGACAATCATTAGAACCCTGCAGGAATGGACTGCGAGGTTGCAGACCAAAAAAACAAACCCCTCCTCAGCTTAGCAGAAGAGATACCTTCAAGCTAGACTGAAGTATGCTAAGGACAACTTGGAGAAGGATGCATAGTGGAAGCCTGTCATTTGTTCAGATGAGAGAAAACTAGACCTCTTTGACCTCAAAGACGTTTGGAGAAAGATGGGAGAGCTGTACGACTCAAAGAACACTGTCCCCACAGTGAACCATGGTGGTGGTAGTATTATGCTGGGGGATGCTTCAGATCATCTAGAATCGGGAATTTGGTCAAAATGGAAGGAATCATGAAGAAAGAAAGACACGACTCTGAAAGAATACCTCAAGCACTTGTGTTCGAACACAACGATGTATTTATCTATGAGCACCAGGGGACGCACGAGCTGTACGACTACATTTGAGTTTGAATAAAAACTTCCAGTGGCATGCAACACTGCAAATTTACTGCACAAAGGCCAAGGACAATATTTCACATTTTATCTCATCTACCTGTTTTTTAAATTTGCATCTATCATTCACAACGTTCTCCCTCTGTTGGTCCCCATCGTTATTTTATACAAACACCCCCACTTCCTTAATTCATTCCATCCAACTTTTCACCTATATTTTCACCCCTCTTTCAACTCCATCACTCTCTCACATGCTTAAATTTCACCACTGCTCCATTTCTCCCAGACTCACTGGGCTCCTTCTCCACCTCTTATCTTTTCTTCAATGACTGATAGTCGCGAAGTGCTGTTTTCTAGTGCTCGGGGCTAAGCCTTCACTTACACCACAAGAAATATAACAGCATAAAGTCAGACATGTTGGAGTGTGTGTGTGTGTGTGTGTGTGTATTTAATCAGCTTGGCGTTAATGAAGAAAAATGGAGAAGGGGACAGACAGAGGCAGGCACAAAATGAGATATGGAGAAAAAGTGGAGGCTGGGAGACAAGAGAAAGCAAGAAAGCCTGGGCTCTTCGGGTTGAGCGTTTCTGCTCTTAAGAGGATTCCCACCTGGTAGCAATTTAGGTTGGGCCTGGTAAAGCAGGCCCTGGAAAGGAAAAAATAATGTCTTTTGGGTTAGTGGTTTCATTTTTCAATCAAATAAATCACGACCTTACAGAAAATAATTTTTGTCTTTTAATGGCCCCCACGGCGTTTGAAGTTTCTCAAGGGGCAGCTAGCTTTGAAGTCTGTGAGAGGAGGAGTGAAATTCCCTCTCTCCTTTCTGTGTGTGTGTGTGTCTGTGTGTATCCATTGCCTTCTCAAAGTCCTGTAACACAACACTTGAAGTAGTCCTGACAAAGGGCGTCCAATGAAGGAGCCAAGATGTTAGAAACACAAGCAAATTCCTACAAAAGCAAACACTTGTAAAAAGATGAAGACG
The DNA here is from genome assembly GCF_018398535.1 of Haplochromis burtoni. Classification (NCBI taxonomy): domain Eukaryota; kingdom Metazoa; phylum Chordata; class Actinopteri; order Cichliformes; family Cichlidae; genus Haplochromis; species Haplochromis burtoni. The sequence goes on along the minus strand of NW_024582523.1, from coordinate 48,754 downwards.
AGGGAAACTGCTACCCTAATTTAGACCATAAGTAACAAATCTACCTACCAGCGTCTCTAAATGTCACTGATTAGCATGTTACATAACCAGAAAAAAAAAGGAAGAAAAATATGGGGGAAGAGGTCTGTGAGTAATTCAGATATCTCAATGAATATTCCTGTTCGCGGCCCATTTAGGAGAAGTCTGTTAGGCTCCAGTAGAATGGTCCAAATGTGCAAATCTCGGGTGGGAAGTAAAGTAAGAAATGGACAGATGTGCACGTAAAGGTGACACAGGGGAAAACTACGTCAGCTCCTGGGCACACAGTTCAAACAGCCACGCCAATGTGTCGACAGACAGACGACTACCTTCACGATAAAGACTTAAAAATATCGCCCTGAAAACCTTTCCCCCCCGAAGCTCCGCCACTACTTTCCATGTGTACTTTAAGTCCAAGCGATCTGCTTTTGACATAAAGGCTATTTTTCAAAAGGTTTTAAAGAGACTCCGGCTTCGACGGCACATCTGTCAGGGCTAATGCACTTCAGAAAGACGTTCAAATACTCGCTGTCTTTGCGCCATTCATGTACGAGCGGCCAAGCCCACGGGGACAAAAGAAAGGCAAACTCAAACACACAAAATTAAGAAAAGGTGTGGACGTTTCCCGGACTTAATCAAATGCTAAAACACACTCACTTGTCTTGCACACGCCCGTGGGAACATCAGTTAGTGTATTATTTAAAGCAACATAATTCCCCAGGTCAAACCAGCTCACTCACTGTGTACTCTCTGTGTACACGGCTTGATTAGCATGTCCTATTTTTTTTTTCTTTAAAGACAGTTGCTGTGAAAGGTTTGCAACAGTCAGGGGGGAAAAAAAGGAGAAAAGGAATCTGATGCTTGAGAAAGAAGACGCTGGGAAAGACGGACAAACAAAAGCAAACCGGGGAGGGAAAACAAATCCCGCAAAAGTTTACAACGATGAAAGGGAGCGACATGAAAGCCTGCTCCAAGGGTGGGGGGGAGAAAAGGAGATAAAGCGAGAGGTGGTGCTGAGAGACAGAGTGAGTTTGGCCTGACATGAAGTGCTTACAGGAAATAGTTCTGTTTGATGAGTAAATATTGAATCAGCAAAAACCCATCTGTGGCACAACCTGATCTCTCCGTCACTCCGTTTCAGGCTTTCTCCGTGTTTACAGTAAACAGAGTCATACCTACATTCCAATCACAAGTTCATAAACAGCTGATGTAACTAAAAGTGCATCTACGCCGCTGTACAGGCGTCTGAGAAACTGAAACACAGCGGCTCAGTTTATAGGGGTTTGGAGAATGAGGAAGCTAAACGTTTGTCTACATGGGGATACTTTCTCATTGCAGATCGTGCACCACCTGTATATTGCTGGAGGTATGTGAAAGAGTCGGTGGGCATCTGTGGAAAGCGTGAATCTGCTCCTGATTCTTGGTGAAGTCTGGGCCTGCTGTGATTTAAGATGCCTGCAGGGAGCCTTCACTACCTTCATTCGCGCTCTCCCTCTAACCATCTTTCTCTTTAGCCCTCGAGCTTTCTTTCAAAGAATCTATTAGAGGCATCTTCAGGTCAAAGAGCAAGGTCTTGGGCTCCAGGTATATAGTGTCACTCTAAATCTTTCTCTTTGAGTATTTGCCCCCTCTCCTTGAGAAGTGCTGCTTTAGATATTCATAGCTGATACTGAATGGATAAATCATATGTGAAGGATCATAGTGTTTTTGTCTTGAATTTATTTCAACACATTTTTAACACAGGCCAAAAGAAGAATGCATAAAGTGGAATATCCATAACTTTAAATTTGTACTTTATAGATCTAACACATCCTAAAATGTTTTTTTATAAGACATATGCTACAACCACAGGCTGATATATCATATTAGCCAATTATACATATATAGAAAACACATCAATAGAATTAAAAATTATTATTTGTATAGGACTTTTGAAAACAGAGTTACAACTTCAGAATATGAATATAGCCACAAATTATGTCGTTATTTATGTGTCCGTATGTTTGAAAATGTATACTTGTACATGTTTGAACACGCAAGCTGATTCTTTACAAGCAAATGGTTGTAAACTACGGCCCAAAACACAGGGGAGAAGATTAAGAGTTAAGCTAACCTATAATAGCTTAATGTGTTTTCAGCAGTCGTTTAAAACAAATCAGAGATCTCACAGGCCATACCAAAGTTTGGATGCTATAGCTTCAAAAACATGATTGCCTCTGGGACATTTTGAAGACCCTGGTTAGAAGACCAGAGAAGCCGGCTGCAGTGATGACGTCTCAGAATCTCTGCTTTATAAGCGAGGGCTTGTCCGTGTGGAGATTTATTTGTTAATAATTGGATTTTAAAGTAAATTCCGAAGGGAGAAGTGAGTTATACGGTGGATGAAAATTAAGTGTTTACTAAAGGTCTATGCATCTTTGCTTCTATCTTTACACCACATCATATGCTTTAAGGCGGGTGGAAAGCGTTTTACTTGTGAACACATGACCAGCCGCTGTGTGATGAGACAAAAACACTTCTACAAACATAAAACAGGCTGATCACTGTTGAACTACAGCCTGCTTGGCATCTAATGCTCAGATGAGTATTTCAGATGACAAACCATAATCTTCCCTGATTGCATTGCTGTGGGACATAGTTTCTCTGTTTCAGATTTTTCTTCAGCACACAGTATACACAAACCAAGCAGCTGATTAAAAGACTTGGCTGCTTTTGTGTAATTTTGTGGTGTTGGTGCTTGGTCAAGATGTGTATTGTGCAAGCTTAAACAACTAAAAGAGACAAGATCCATAAAACCGTGTGCCACCAAACATCCCTGTTTGCAAGAATTAGAAGATTAAAAGAAAAAGAAGTGCTACAATCCATCCAAACTGATACCTGATATTTTTAACTTGGCAGTAACTGATCATTGTGACTGCTGTGGAAGTCCATCAAATCAAACTGCACTGAAAACCCTGCACAGTCTAATCCACTCAGTGCTCTGCATGTCAGGTTGACTGGTGTCCCTGTGTTGCATGTTTTATAGTTGCCGGTTCATGTTTTGTGGCATTGCTCAGAATAATTAGGTTATGGCAGTGAGAGTTATTGTGCAAAACAGGCTTCTGTTACAATCCTGGCAGACAATTTTGTGGCTGGTATGACTGTGAGACTGAGCGAACATCTGTTTGTTGCATGAGATCAAATTAAGGGACTAATCAAGGCATAATGCACACCAGTTGTTTAGAAGGCCATTTCAAAGCGGTGTCACTAATCACATCCTCTCCGTCCGCTTAGCGCACTCGCATAATGTCTCTGTGAAATGAAGGAAGACTGGACCACGATGATAAAAGGAGTGTGAGGCCTGAAAGGGCTGTCAAACGCCAGGGCAAGTTTCAGGTGCCTCGTAGCACTAATCACAGGCTACCTGCTGAACAGCTGTTTTCTATGGATGAAAAGAAAACGACGCAGGGAATGAAAAGAGAGATCAGAGAGATGAAAAATGAAGGCAAAAGAGCGAGAGGTAAAAGGAAAATGAGAACGAAAAATGGAGCATTGAGACCACAGCACAAAAATGTATGGCCCATCACACCATAATTTGCAGGTTTAGAAGTAATTTGCACTGTCTTATATAACGAGTTACAATATAAACCCATTAGTTGGGTTAGACAACGCTTAAATATCTGTGTGACTGAACATCTTCTGTTTGAATTAGATATAAATTGCTTGATCAGTAAAAAAAAAAAAAAAAAAGATTGCTCAGTGTTAAACTAACTTAAAGAATTTGATTTAATATCATATTCAAAAGAAGACGCACTCCTCAGCTCTTTGCTGTGAGTTCAACGATGGGGCGATCGTGGCTCAAGAGTTCGCCTTGTAATCGGAAGGTTGCCGGTTCGAGCCCCGGCTTGGACAGTCTCGGTCGTTGTGTCCTTGGGCAAGACATCACCAGTCGATGTGTGTGTGGATGACTGGATATGTAAAGCGCTTTGGGGTCCTTAGGGACTAGTAAAGCGCTATATAAATACAGGCCATTTACCATTTACCAAACAGGGGGAACAAAAAGGGCCAAATATAAGACAGCCTTTAATTTTACTGGATAACCTGCAGACCCCGAAGGATTTATGAATTCACACCCAACATCTGTGCCTCATGCAGCTGGAATTTATTTCTGTAAGAGAGATTTGTTGATTTTAATATTGCATGTGCTGATCGCTGATTTTAATCCCGTCTGGAGCACATATGCTTGTGTTTCTTTCCCCTCTATACACCAGCAATAATTACAGTCCTGAATATCTGCTTCTTTTCCTAACACAGGGCTTAAAGACACAGGGTGTGGTATGTGGTAAACACTGTAAAAGGTACTGTGCAATTTAATTTCAATAACATATAACCTGTGATTTATTGTTACTATTAGAAATGACACCAGGTCATAATGTTCTCTGTTTAAAAAAAAAAAAAGAGCTGCAGTCACAGCTTGACAACTTTTACCTTGCGTTCCTATTCCAGTATCTGACTCCAGAAAAGGGGTTGCGATCTATAAGTCAAAGTCATTTTTTAAAAAGGACATAACTGGAAAAACAAGCTGCTGGCACCCCAGGAGGACACGGAAGGTCGAGAGATCATTAAGCATGCGTTTCCACAAACCTCTGGAATGCTAATGAGTATCTAAAGACAGCACAATTCATTCTGCATTAGCCAACCCGTGGTACACTTAGGACTGTAATGTGCTAATGTTGTCACAAGTGCATTATCTTTCCACTCTGAAGAGGTTATGTGTTAATGCTAGCAGACAGCCATGAGGTTAAGTGTGGCCAGAGGCCCCTTAGAGAAGTGCCAAGAGAGAGCTGGTGGCCCCATGAGCTCTGGGCGAACAGAGCTCTCTTAGCCCCTCTCCACAACACAGTTAGCCATTGTGCCAGGCTGAAAAAGCGCATTAGCTGCTGAGAAAAGGGCTTTCCCCTCTGAAACCCTCTTGGACAACAAGCAAAAGCCCTGCTTGATAATTCAATCACTTTCTGAGCGGTGCGGGGCAGACCTGCACAACCTCTCGCCACCTTTCCTTGCCACTCTCCTTTTCTTCCCTCTCTCGTCTCCTCTATTAGGTAACTGTCCTATATTTTACAGATGCCGTCATTCCTACCGCTTATGAAAGGACAATAGAGGAATGATGCCTGTGAGAGAGAGAGTCGTTGACATTTGAATGTATGCAGCAGTGTGAATTATGGCTGTGCGCTATGCGTTTTGCAAAAAGGGCATAAGAAGATAGAGATATATGTGTGCGCATGTGTGGAAAGGGTGGGGAGGAGAGATAAAAGGAAAGAGAAGGGGGTCATTGAAAGAGTAGGTTGAGGGAAAGGATAGAAGAATAGAGAGAAAAAGGAGGGAGGGGAAAAAAGAGGGACTTCTTATCTCTTTACCCTTGTCTTGACTTCCTTCAGGGGCCTTTGAAGAGAGTAGAAATAAAGATCCTTGCACTAAAGCATCACAGAGAGATTTAGATTATGCCAGTGTTTACCCAACTGAGTGCTGCATGGCTGCTGGCGACAGCCTGCTGGTTTTGAAGTTGTTATGGCCCTACTACAGCTACTCAAAATATAACACTCGTGCTGCAGAGGAGGGGGGTTCTCCCTGCTTGTGTCACTGTATGCGTATGTCGATCTGCATGCATGAGTGCATGAATGCGGCAACTGGAGCGAATGTTTATGAGAGATAGCATGTGTCCTTGTATCCTAACACTGTATGCAATCCATGTGTGTGTTTGTCTGTGTGTGCAGCACTGGGAAAATGGAGCCATCCATCGGATTACTGGTAGACAGCTCTTTGAAAAGAAGGGCCTGTATTTGCATAAGCAACCGTGGAAGAGAAAAACCTGTAGAAAGAAAGACAGAATAAGAGAGCAAGCAAAAGAAAAAGGAAGGAGAGAGGACAAGAAAATAAAAAGAAGGGGGGGAGCTTGGGGAGTGGACCGCACTTGCCAAGCTACTCGGGGATAAATCCTGTGGTTAGGATCAAGTATTGTGGGCAGGGATTTGGCCCCAAGTCCCCTCAAAGCAAATGGAAAATAACAGCCTGCGAGTAAATAGGTGGCATGGTAATGATAGCTCTGTCAAGTCCTAAGGTGGAGAAAAGGAGGGTGGGAAGAAAGGGGGATAGGAGTAAAAATGTGGTGAATGAAGAGGAGGGTGGAGTGCAGGTATGAAGAAAGAAAAGGGAGTGCAGAAAGGTGTAATGGAAGGAGGGGAGAGAAATGTTGAAGAGGGGTTTGAAAGACGACGAGCAGGAGCCAGAAAAAAAAAAAAAGGAAGGGGGGGGAGCGAGGAAGGACGAACACATGGAAAGGCAAGCGCACTAACAGCGAGGGTGATGGGTTTCCTAGTGGGCACCCGTTGGCTAAACTTGCAGGTGTTCTGGTGCACGATGGTTGCACAAGACAAGGTTGCTGCCAAAACCAGAGTATGTGTGCCTGTGGCTCTTACTCCTAGCACACGTGCAAGCTAGCAACACTCTGATTTCCTGCCTTTCATATTTTTCCTTTTTAGACAAAAATAAAACAAAACAAACTCCACTTGCTCCTTTTTGCCCTTTATTTCCCTCCTAAAATGGGCACTCTTTTGTTGCACTCCTGTCCTTGCAATCCTAATGAACAAAGCCCAGAAGCTCATTTTGATACACAATAAGGAGGCCACTCTCATTCTAACACACGATCATATACAGAAACATCAGTAGTAGATTGTGGCAGCTGCCAATAAAAGCCATTGATATTTTTGATCTTGTGCATGCTCTTGATACTAGGATAGGCCTATAACGCCTCATTGAACCTATATTTAGATGCCATTTATCACTAATTTATCATACGTTACAAGGTAGCACAAAGTTTGTTATACATTAAATGTGTTGTTACTCAACAAAAGCAAAGTGAAAATGGCTTTTTTTCTTTTTTAAAAAAAAAGTAATATTAATAACCCATAAAGCCCGCTGAATTAGTCTAACTACTCCCAAAGTACCTTCAGAGACTATTGCTTCTTTGAAAACTTAAGAATAGGATAGTCCTTGTGCTCATTTTTCAACCTCCAAGTGTTGAGCAGTTAATTAACAAGGTCATTAAGCTGGGGTGAACAAGTGCTTTGCTGACATGCTGGATGTGTTTTACACACCATGTTTAATAAGCCCGCGTCTCCACCGTCAGAGTATTGGCATCCCTCAAATGACTTTCCAATAATGACAAGCAGCTCTCCAGAGGTACTGCTTCTATGTAAGAGTCTTTGTGTGTGTCTATCCGAAGGAGCTAAATAGCTGGCACCTGGTAACCTGATAGAAAAGGTGATTCTCACTGTCATTACACTTATCCCTTCCACACAAGCTATGTGTGTGTGAAAGTGTGTGCTTGTGTGCGTTTGTGTTTGCCACCCATGGAGTGCACTGACACGGCCCTCTGATTCCTGCAGACCACCATCGCAGAGAGGAACCACCTGTCTGTCCCAGAAACCAACACACACAGCCCAGTATTACCATATCCATATTTGCTCGTGGTTTGTACATTCCGCAACGGGCTGCTTAATGGGATGACACACACACACACATATAACCTTCCTTGAGGTCTGAAAATATCCTTTAGTATTTCTCCTACTGGCCCCAAAGTACATTCATAAATGCCATTTCACCCTCTAATAAGTCAAACGAGATGGTGCTGGTGCGGGTTAGCCATCCTAGGAAACGCTCCTGTACCAAGCAATTACTGTGGCTGCTGAAACAAGAGAGCTCTGTGGGGAAAAGCCAATTAGTCCATCGCGGCAGCAGGTAGGAAGCTGGCTCCATTCATTATGATCACTCATAACACTGCGCTAATGTAATAGTACAGTGTTAGTGAGCTTGGTGACAGACAGCAGAAGGATTAAATGATAATGACGGGATCGATAGTTGCAGGTGTTAATGCCGGATACTTCCATATTCATACAGGCCTGCAGTGAGAGGAATTTAATCAAAAACACTAATGAGAGGTGTGCTGTATGTGCCTATGTTTGAGCGTGCATGTAATGAGCACATACTGTTCAATACAGCAACGTGCAAGTTCGTGGTTGCGCGACTGGGATCAATCCATAGTCATAATATTCCGTTAACTAATAAAGCTGCAGGCTATAAATGTATTATCAATATCTGAAACTGATCTGCTCCAGTGCGTAACCTAACCTGATGATTTTCAGATAATGTGATGTGAAGATGTAACCCAGGAGGCAGGATCTGAAGACAGAGGGAGAGAGAGATGAGCTGTAAGCTGAGATTAACCCTCCTGCTGTGCTTGGTCCAAATAATTGGCCTGTTGTGGTTTACTAAAAAAAAAAACAAAACCCCACAACAGACCAGAGCTGACTGGCAGAGTTAGCCTCCCCTTTCTCAGTGATGTCCGACTCTGAGGAAGGGGAGGCGGAGGAGTGTGAAGAGAGGGAGGAAAGCAGAAAGAAAAGACAGAATTTTTTTTTTTAAGCGAAAGCTTTTGATTGTAAATGATTTCTGCTTTAAACCATATGCCAAGTCCTGGATTCATGACTGTTTATTCACCATTATTCATTTCAAGAATTTCTAATGACGGTCTTTTACATCAGCGATTAGAGTGCAATTGAACAAAAAGAAAAATGCAGGTGTTTCTGGACCAAAAACACATTAAGGATGCAAACAGGTGGTAGCAATCAGCTTCTCGTCACACTGTGTTCTTCTACAAATATTGACTCATAAATACTTTGGGAAACAAAACATTGCAGAGTGATATTAATCAGCTGCTTATCCAGTGAGTTTCTCAGAAAGACTAACTGCAGGATCTTTCGACTACAGCTGACGACGACAATCCTTGCTCTTCTGCAAGGATTACCATCTACTTCATTTGCTCCAGTTTGTAGATAGAGTGGCAGAACATTTCCAAAAAGGTCTTCAGAGCAGAGCTAGAACTGCCGCCAGCCTGCTGTTCATAAATGTTGCAATTGGTCTAGACCACCAGTAGGGCTCCTCTTTGGAGAGTTAACTGAATGACATGTCTTGGTTAGGAAACAAGATGAGAAAGGAGGCCGGGGCTAGCCGGTTCAGTCAGTCCATTTCAATACCAAGCGCAGAAAATAAGCATGCTTTCTTTCAGCATTCAATATTACCACAATGTCGCAAACGTTAATAATTCATTTTGTGTGTTTGATTTAAATCAAGGGCCAATCCGACCCTATGTGTGGAAAATAATGCACGAGGATTCAAATATTAATGTTATAAAATATGCAAATTATTTGCCACAAAGGTGATAAGAACAGCAGCTAAGCATTTGCACTAATAAAAAAAATCCCTGCACCCCAAAGTCATGTCTGCGGACGATCTAGAAACAAGCTAATCATCAGATATGATTTTCATTCTGTTTACAGCTGTCGTTCATTCCCAGCTGCGAACATAATGAAGCTATAAAACATAACTGAGCTCTGTGTTAACAACTACAAAGCTTGACCTTGAAAATTTTAACAAGGTCAAAGCTATTCATCTGGCCAGCTGTAAGCAACTTTCCAGTTAAAAGGGGGGAAAAGCACATTATTTGCTCAAACATGTATGAGTGCAAACATACATGCGTGTAATTATTAGCATTTAGGTGAAGAGTTTCTAAATCCCTCCTCTCCTCCTGCATTCAAGCTCCAAATACTCTCTCCGTCTTCCTCAGCAGCCCCTCTTCTTTCCTCAGTGCTCAGTACTGAATGGGAGCTTAGCTGGTGTGTGTGTGTTTGTTGATGTTTATGTGTGCTACGCGAGTGTGTGCGTGGGTGAGGAAGGAAGGAAAGGAAAAAGAAAGAAAAAGAGCAAGGGGGAGAGCAATGATCTGCCAGAGAGCTAGATGAGGAGGAGGGAAGAGAAAAAGGGGGTGAAGGTGGTGTGCGAGTGTATGGAAGGAGGTGCGCGTTTCTGCTGCTCCGTGCGTGAGCATGTGTGAATTATGCCTGCAGTTATCTACATGCGAGGCAGAGCACGAGTGAGAGAAAGTGAGCCAGCATGAAGGGCAAAGATTGTGTTTATGTTGTCCGTGTGTGCATGTGCGAATGTGTACTCATGCACGTCAGGAAACTGTGGTGTCCCTGGCTCTCCAGTGTTTACTGACAGGAAATGTTTGTCCAGGCAAAACGGAAGAAATCTTGCCGCCCCACATGGCAAACACTGGGACAAGGGATACACACGTGGACGTGCATAGACGCACATGCAGGAATGTACACACGCACGCACGCTTGCAAAGAGCGTTTAAAAAATAAAGAAAAAGAAAAAAAAGAGGAATCTGACGAGCGCTCCAGTTTATGTGGTGAGGTGTGGTATCTGGTATTGGGGAAGTGGGAGTGACTGGGCTGGGCACGGCCTGTTCTTTACTTCCCTCCACCCTGACTGCCAACACAAGCTCCAGCAGATAGAAAGTCAATAGGCTGACCCCCTCTGAACCTGTGCGAGTGAGCACAGGGTTTGACAGCTTTGTCCACACTAATGCACACAAACTGACCGACTTCATTGCTTCAGTTATTGTTTCTGTTGCTCCCTCTACGTTAGCACATTAAGAGATTGTCCAAGCGCATTACTGTTCTGTACACAGTGGTGGTGGTCCATTTACCATACATATCTATTACCTTTGTAATTCCACCAACCTATAATCATCTATAATTCACAATATTGTGATCTGTAGTTACAAGTTACTTTGCAGATCAAGTATACAAACTGTACAGAGTGCATAAATCTGACTTTCTTAAGATAAGTGATAAATCTGTCAAACCACTGCAGTCATTTCAACCTTTACTGGAGATTAGCATAACTGAAGAACAACAACACTGTGAGACTCTGAAAGCTGCCAGCTCTCTCTGTACTTTGTTTTATTTCAGCGTATTTGTCTTAGACTGAAGGTTGAAATACTTCAGTATGCTCTGAGAAAATTCTTTGGATGACCTTTGAAAAATGTGATGTATTCTTAAAGATTAAATGACACAATGGCTGCCCAATGATATATGGTGACTGATTCTAGCATTTTTCAATCTTCATTTTCAGTCTTCTTTCACATTGTATTGAAAGTTCAGTCACAGCTAACCTTTGCGTTCCAATTTTTACCCCAAAAAAACCAAACAATTTCTTCCTGCAGTTATACGCCAGCATCTTTGGCTAGAGGCTATCCTATCTGTCACAGGGTGAGAGATGGGATAAACCCTGGACCCGTCTATCAGAGGGCATTCACACCTATTGCCAAATTAGAACTAGCTTTCAATATAATATAACAGCAGATTTGAATGGAGAACCTTCATCCTATCAGTGCCAATCACAGCACCACCATAATGTGGTGAAACTAAGGAGAAACCTCTGAATGCCAGAAAAGCCTGCACGCACATATGGACACATGCACAAATATCTTATCCTAACTGACACCCACAAACCGCTAACTAACCCACCAACACTGTTCCCCCTGACTGAGCCTGACTGAGTCCAAATACTGAATCCAAAGCTGTGGAAAAAACAGCTATAACATAACATAACTAGTTTGGAGAAGAAAAAAAAAAGGATGAAGATTTTACAATCTTCAACATTAGAAGTTCTATTTCCCATCACTGTTCACAATTAACCATATTTCCCATTCCATTTTCTGAATTAATAAACCACTAACACTTTAATTTACTTCTGAACAAGTACTTTTTCCACCAAGTCCAACTTTAATAAGCAACACTGCCAGTTCGCTCTGAAGCTTTTGATGGATTGAATAAAGAAGTTATAAGAAGAACGCTGTCTGCGGCAGTATTTCCGAGATTTACTTTCGGAACACTTGCCAAATGTGTGTTCCCCAAATGAACAATGCTCCTTTCTGGCTGTCCTGCCTCATTTCCTTGTGATCTATGTTGACGTTGCAATGCGTGTGTGTGGGTTTGTAAATTAAGGACAGCGCTGGAGGCGACATGGGCATGTGGGTGTGTGTGTGTGTCTGTTTACCAACACACACTTACACACACACACACACACACCTTTCAAACAAGAATGATCTAAACAGGACGAGATGAAAGTGTTTTACCAGCATACGAGTATGTACGCAAATACACACAGCAGGCGAGCTGTACCGGAAACTGTGAGCCACAGCAGCGCAGAGAAACCAGGACACACGCACAAAGGAAAGTAAATCTCCATACCTCCTGTCACTCAAAACCTGCACAACAGCCAGAGCATCAAACACTTCCACATGCAAAACGCGAACCAACGCAGAGAAAACTGAAAAGTTGCTCAAACTCTACTCACTGGCTGGTGAGGGGGTGCTGTATCCACTGAGAGGCAGTCCCGGCAGGGCTGGAGGCGACAGGCTCCCCAACATGTGGGGGAAGAAGTAGGAGTAGGTGGGCACGGGGAAGCCGTTGAGGTGGGGGCCCGGCACCGGGTTGCCCTTCCCAGCCATGATGGCTCAGTCCACCTACAAGTCACGAAAAGACCTCACTGGGGTAAAGAAAAAACCCTCACTGAGAGGCAACAGCGCCACAGTCAGGAGTCAGTATGGATTCCTGTAAGGATTTAATCCCCCATAAGGATGCTGGGTAAGAAGATATTCCAACAGGCAAAGTTTGCAAAAAAAAGAAAAAAAGAAAATATCTCCTTAAGGTTCACAAGGTTGCCCTGAAAATGGCCGCAAAATCCTATTGGGTTTAGCGAATGTATGTGGGTGAGTGTGTCTGTGTGTGTGTTAAGGGCTGAGTTACTAAGGACACAAAAGATAAAAAAAGAAAAATGGGGCCGAAGTATAAAGGAGGAATGTGGAGCGTTCTATCCTTCCTTTCTCTGGGATTGTGAAACGGTCTTATTTGCAAGAGGCGTTGGGAAGTAACGCGGCCATTCCTTATCTCGAAGATGAAGGCAGAGAAAGACAGGAGGCAAGTTGAGTCAAGAAGAGGTGCACTTTGATGGCAACAGTCAGGAGCGGCAATGGCGGTGATGGGGGTGCTAGTGGTTGTGATGCTTTCACGGGGACGTCATTCCACTCTTCAACTGCAGAGCGCTCCTAGGAAAAGTGCAGATCACATGATGCCAGGAGAAAGCTCTTCTCCCTGAATGGGCCCCCTGTTCGCAGTTGCAGAGCCTCTGTCTAAGAAAAAAAAAAAAAAAGAAAAAGAGAGAGAGAGAGAAAAGGAGATCATTTAGTGCTTCAGTGGCAAGGTAAAGAGATCGCTTCCCTTTGTACTTAAGTGTTTGAGCAAAACAGTGCTTTTCTTTTGACACTAATTAATGGTAATGTCTCATCTGAAACGTTACAAAAACACCCCATCCGCCTTAATTATCTAATGGAGTGTTAAAATTGCGATGCGAGCAGTGGGTGTGTGATGTCTCCTCTCAGCTTTGTGCGCTCACACACTCGCTCATTAACAGTGACAGAGTACAAATACTGTGGGAGGCGAGCCAAAACATAAATGAAGAGAGCGCCGCAAAAGAAAACTTTGCTAATTACACCAGTTGCAGAAGCCAGAGGTGAGACCCAAGGCGGCATTTCTGGGAACCGCTCGAGACTCCTGCTGCAGAGTTCGCTTCCAAATTATGAGCGAGACGTGAACAAACAGACCTGTAATCACCACGGAAAGCATGAGCAGGCAAGAGCGCGCTGACATCTACACACCCGGAGAACAATTATCATAGAATGGTACATTAGCATCACAATATACACAGGGATATGAGAAAAGCCATTTATCCCAAACAGCTCATCATAAAATGAGCAAACTTTTTTTGTTTTGTTTTTTTAGACCATAATGACCTTTTTATGAGTCAGTGGATGTGATGCAGAGCAGTAAAACAACTCGAACCACACAGATGCCTCACAGAAAGAAAAGATGCATGTGGAATGTGTCTTTGCACGAAGCAGGAATGTAGCACTCTAGCATGAATTACACCGCGACATCATGGATGAACTCCTGTAAAGAGAGAAGGGTTAAGTCAGACGTGTTCGTGTGCCTGTTTCCACTTGTGTGGTGTACAGAAAGCGCTGGGATATATGACAGGAGAGGCATGCACAGATGTACAGATTAATAACTAATTTAGGAAAGGGGGGGGGGACGACGACGACGACATAATGAGGTGAAAAAATAGACCATATAACTTTGGTATAGATAGAACAACTCTGATGTTACTTGTCGTGTTCCCCCACTGTCTGTATCATCATCATCATACTACATTTGATCGTAGTGCCATTTAGATGGCGATTGATTCAATTATTTAAATAAAAGTGCTGTTTCTTCTTCTGTGTATTTGTATACAACATAGTTGGTTTGTGAACATGAACAGTTACACAAACGTTTTAAACACTCACCAGGGGGTTTAAGTTTTAAGAATTGGAAAGTTTTTATTTCCTGACTTGCCTTTCGCCATTTTACACCATTAACTAAGGGTGAAATAGGGTCACAACAGATGGCAGCGACACAGGGATCTTCACAGACATTTGTACGTTACTACCAAAAACCTATGATTGACATAAAAGGCCAAATTTCCATCTTCATTTCTATGTTTTCAATTAAGAGCCCCTATTGGAAACATTAATGTGAGGCTAAAGTATCTGAGCTACAGCAAAATGTTAAAACTCGTACCTTTTCCTCTTTTAGTGACCACTAATAATTGTTTAGCTAATAAATGAATAATTGTTACTAGTTTCACTGTAAATGGTAAAAATGAAACTGACATAAATCTGACATGAGTATAGGCAACGTGGTGATGGAGTAGTTCTTTTCTCTTAACATATTTAGTCACATGATTCTTTGATTTTTACAAACATCTGTGAGTTTATTCACTACAGACTACATGGCCTTGGACTTCCTTTAAGCTGCCTTATTTTCATATGCTTATTGCCAAAGTGCTATGCAGTCATTCTGTCACAATGAGCTGGTGTGTATGGTGGTCAGGAGATGAGCACATGAGAGCCTGAAAGCCTTTACAGCCCATGGGAGCTAGGTATAGTTTTATTTGCTTTTAAAGCCCCTGTTGACCTAAAAAAAATAGTTAAGAGTCACATAGTAACAATCTCCATCAGGATATTGCATCTGGTTCAGACTACAACACAACAATACGCATTACGAAACACTGGCTTGATACATTCTGCATTGAACCTTGCTGCAATCGCGTAAAATGCAACAGCATTGCTGAAAGTGCACACTGAAGTGATGCAATGCCATATATTTTTTTAAATCTAATAAACTAAGGAGGCCACAAACGTTGAACCGATACTTTAAATGAGGAACTGCAACTCACCGGGACAATGGGAGACCCATAGACTGGAAATGGGCCACTTCATTCACCATTATCATTACACTGCCTCATATGGGTGCCATAAAAAGTCATACTAAATGATAAGCAGGACCTCATGTTACTGTTCACCTGCACCGACTTTGTTGTGCATTTCCTTTTTGCTGATGTTACAGTAAATAAACATGGCTGCAGAATGACTGGCTTTGGTTACATTTCGTCAGGGATAATAACAGCGTAGGCTGAGCTAAAGGCAGCCAAAGCTTCTGCTCACTTGTGTTTTGATTCATAGTTAGGTTGGACTGTTTAGAGAATGTAAACTGCCAACAACAGAAAGCATCCTACTCTCAAAATTGGGAATAAAGTTCAGGTCAGGAAACTACAAAACAGCCAGCTCATATGTGACATATCTAACCATACAAGTCACACAATACATACAACCAGTGAATTTTGTTGTCTTTGTTACTTAACAACCCCTAATAACAATAATCTAAATCCCCGTATTTGCTAATCCCAAAAACAATTTACATGTTGCGCTGTTTGTGAGCATCGGAGCGTTTCCTGAACGAAGCCCACATGTCTGATGCTGAGAGCTAAAGAAAAGCATTTTCTGATGCATGTAAACAAAGACTGATTGTCTCAGCTGAAGCGTTTCAAAGGCATTATACAATCAGTCATTTTTCCACTCATCCGTGCATACTTGCAAGCGTCAACAGTTGGAGGCAGAATGTAGCTGACTACCTGGGTAATCCCCTCTGCCAGGACAGAACAATCACAGGGAAAAGAGATCAAACACACACACACACACCACTACATGAGGAACTGAGACTCACCTGAAAACCTGTCTAATCTGCTGTGAGAGGTGCACATACCACAGTCAGGTAAAGCTGTCGACATACATATCACAACTCTCGCAAACAGCTGTGAGCTCTGTGTTTGCAGTGGCTAGCATGTTAAATAACACACACTTCATCTTAAAACATCTGAATACGAGCATATATTCTCTCCACTTCACCCAATCTGATCTCCTCCATCCCTCTGTCAGGCAGCTCTTGCATCTCTGTGGCAGGTGGGTTAGGCAGTGATTTATGTGCATGATATGCCTAACACAGAGAGGTCATCGATATGATGAAGATAGAACGGGAACAGTCGTGTGTCTAATGCTGTACAGTTTCTGCTCTTTTATTGTGTATTTGCTCAAGATCTCAGACTGAAACCGAATTTTTCTGTATGGCACATAAAAAATTAACTCACCCATCTGCTACATTAATACAGCAGAAATGTGGACAGATGTGGAATAAAAACAGTTATGGACAGAGTGCAAAAGTCTAACATCAAACAGTAATGCAATAGCAAAGCCAAGACAAATCCACAGAGACCGTGGGCCTAGAGCTCAGCCCATTAATGTACATCTTCTTAAAGATTTTCTAAGATTTCCTCGCCCATATCTGCCAAACTCATTTTAAAATGCTCAAACGCACACAGGCAAGATCTAGCATGGAGGCCAGCTCCAGGGGGAATGTACAGTATGTGATCACTTACAGTAGAAGGAAAAATAAACAAACATTCTGGGTCACTTGGTCTTAACTATGTTTGGCATGTAGCAGGCAGAGGGAAGAAAGGGTTAGAGGTCATGAGAGAATGTAATTGGATGTGTTGGAAAACACTGAATTAATCAGAAAAGCCAGCAAATGGCAGCACGAGGTCCGGGCGGACAGCGAACACAGAGACGCAACCAAGGGAGATGGTCAATGCGAATACATGACGTATAGTGAGATTCTGTTGAGTGGATAAACATAGATGTGTTCAAGTTCAAGGAGTTCAGAGTTAGAGCGTAAAACAGACACCGTTTTTTTGTTTCCTTTCTTTTTTTACCCCAAGACTTAGCACATGGACACAGCAAAGATACCAGTGAGTTTAGTGAAGATAGCCACATGTTATGATAATGCCACACAAAGCATAATTATAAAGGATCAACCCATCTTAGAACAAACCTGTGATTACCGTAAGTGCTCTTTTAACTAAATTCTAAACGTATGCAGTGCATTGTGGGGATTTTACCAGTCATAGAAAGAACAGGTTACAAAAGCAAATACTCTACAGCCATAAACACTGCATCAGCTCAATTACTCGCAACAACACCTGCTACCTTCTGAACACTTTGCTGCATGCATGTCAGTGAAATGCGGCTGATTTGTTGCACGTGCAGACAGAAATACTGCTACATATATGCTTTTACATTTGTAACCGCCTTTAGGTACTTCCCCTACAGCACCGCACTTCATTGTTTAACAGTGAAGGCCTAAACAAAAAATGTGTATGGCTTTGCAGTGGCACATGTAACGGAAGTCACTCAAGCACAATGCAGTAAAATTTTCATGAGGATAGCAGCGTGGGTGGATATGCACGTCAGGTGTGAGTGCAAACAAGCATGTGTGAAGATATGACTGTGTACATATTATACTTTTTCAAATGTCACTTACTTGCTGTCATATAAAACACCATTACTGTAGATAATGCTCATATTAAACTAAAGTTTCAACTAATGAGGTCATCGACAGCAATTCCTGTGAATCCAAAGCACAGGCAGTTTTTCTATTCCAAGCTCTGTATGAAGTTAAGAGGAAAAATATCAGACACATAGCTCTAGCTGTGTACACAGCAGCCCCTCCAGTTTCCTTTTTAAACCTTCTGTTTGTGAGGAGCAGCCAATCAGGAGAAAGCTGGCTTAAAAGGGAGAGGAGCTGTAAGAGCTTGTTTCAGACAGTGAAGACTACATACAGGGGTGTACAAGAAAAAACACATGCTTATGTAATATATCAACAAGTGCGTGGGTATAAGGGAGCGGTGTGTGTGCTCATGTGTACAGCCTGTGTGGCATGTGATTATTGAGGTTTGTCTGAGTGCTAAATCCCATTTGCACATCTTTGTGCCCCGGGGGAGTTTCTACAGTACACTGCATTTACTGTATATGACCAGCTCAGATGGGAGGGGTTTTGCATAAAGAGCAGACTGCGTGTTTGGTGAGGTCCAGTGAAAGGGGTGGGTGCTGGCTGATTATGATGTAAACAGAAACAGGTTCCACGTGGAATCACTCTCAAGTCTATTCTGGCAAAATAAACTCAGATAGAACATTTTAAAAGACCCTGCATTAACACACTTACATTATTAATGAAGGCTGCTCATTTACTGTGTATCTTAAGAACATTCTCTTTTTTTTTCTCTGACCACACTAAGAAGTCTGTGATTGTTCCCAGTGTAAACATAATCTGGGAAGACTGCTGCCTCTAATCACCCTACTTCTAATTCTAAAGCACTTTAAAATGTCTAATAAAAAGGCTTCAATGGGACAAAAGTGTAATGAGACATGCTCTGTTTCCATTTACCTATTACTCTAATAACCTGTTATAACAATAGAATACCCTGTTCTCAAAGCGCAGGCTAAATCGTGCTTCCTGGAAGTACAATAGGATACAGAGCTTTTAACTATCAGGTTACTCTCACGCAGAACCAGCACCCAGTTTTGGATCAAGACACATGAACCCGCTCAACTCTCTACTATTAAGATTAGGCTTAAAACATAGTTAGGGCTCAATCAGGTGACCCTGAGCCATACTGATCCTTAGTTAAGCTGTTATAGCGCTGGGCTTTTGGGTGGACTTCCCACTGGGGAGCTGTAATCGTGCATTAATATACCTCTACTGCACATCGTGAATTTTGTGTCTCTTCTTCTCTCCCATGCGGTACCTGTTTCCTAAGCTCTGGAGCTGTAAGTTTCTGATCTGCAAGTTATTTGTTGTTTCTAGCTTCTAGTTTTTCTCACAGTGCTCTCACCTCGTCCAAGGAAGGTGGCAAGGAAGCTGACGCGTTTTGATACTATATAAATAATAAAAGAATTTAATTCAAACAGAAAATGCTAAATGAGTGGCCCTTTCATCCAAAATCCCCCCAAAAAACCTGTGATGCATTATCTGAAGTGCTGTCGTCAGTAATTCATGTTTTCTGGCCAAACCACCACACAGAAGAGTACTGCTACTTTTATATACAGTAGCTGAAAGGGTAAATGATTACATCCACCTCGCTGCTCCTTCCACCTGCATAGTTTTGAGACGGTCAGAATCGCAGCTCGCTGATGCATTGTGGGAGAGTGAGCAGGAGGTGGGAGCTACTTCTCGATGATGATGGTCAGAAGGTGTGGCGCGAGAAAGCTAAAGGGTGCTAAGTGCACTTCTAAAGGTGGTGAGAATCCTCAGCTGTTTTGACCGAGGCTCCCTGTGGGGTGAATCCACTTGTCAGTGGAGCAGGCTGCGTGACATTTCTGCCTCACCTCAGAAAGGTCAGCCTTTAATTATCTCAAATGCCAGCAAGCACTGCACCTGCAAAAAAAAAACAAAAAATAAAACCCAGAGACGAGCTGAGCGCTTGTCAGGTTAAGACGGTGGCCTGTTTTCTTCACGCAAAATGAGCGCGGCTGTGGCTGTCCGTGCAGAACTGGACCATCTGCCCACCTGCGTGTATGCATGCAGACTCACAGCCAAAGCTCGCATACGCACAGACAAACCCTGACAGATGCAGACACACACACACATTCTCTAACTGTGTCAACCAAAGTCACTAAAACCTACAACTAAAGTTGCTTGCCAAGCTACCCTTTAAATAAGATGAAGCGGGTTGAATCCCTGGAACAGCGGCAACTTCCGGGAACACTGATTTAAAAATAGGCTGCTGACAGTATGTGTAGACAGATTACGGAGCTACAGATAGAAGAGTAACATGGGCCAGTGCTTCTGCTACATATGGGTAGGCCATGTGACGTAAACTCGCATCACATTCTGTTAATCGATACGAAAACTAGGCATGAGTCAGAGGAGAAGTGAGCGTCTGAAGATTAGAAAGCTGAAATATATGCAGTTGCTGTCAAAACTAAAACTGCAGGCATATTTATCAGCAGATGACTCGACTGTTTGCATTTGAGTGACTCACTGTAGTTTCAACTTTGTTGATATTTGCAGGGGCTATGGTAACAGAAAGCTCCCATACCTGCATAAACACCGTCCTGTACGCTTCAAACTCAAACCTCACACACACAAAAACCAACATCGCTGCCCAGAAAATCCCACTTGAGCTCAAAGGAGGTCGGAGAGACAAAGGGCCATAGATCATCCGTGTGGACGGCGTGTGGCGAGCTCCTTGTGTCCAGGTTTTTCCGCCATTTTTCTCTCGTTCTAAGAAAACATGGAGGGTTGGTCCCTATTGTTTACACAGCTGGCTCCATGGAAAGGATTGCCTAATATGAAATATGAAGAGTGGAGAGGTGAGCGAAGGAGAGTTGGGAAGAAAACAGGGAAGGGAGCCAAGCGAGAGGGGTGTGGCGGTGGTGATGGTGGGGGTAACACACCATCGAAGAGAGCAAGAAGGACGGCTAAAGGCGCTCTGAAGTGGGAGACACAGGAAGTGAGTAAATTTAGACAGAGAGGGAGAAGAACTGGAAGAGGAAGTGAAAAATGGAAGGAAGAACACAATATGGCAATTGCGCATCTGAGAGGAGAAGACACCATGTGAACAACTAAATGAGGAGAGAAGAAAGAGCAAACAGAACATGGAGCAGAAAGCCCTGAGGTTTCCTCGTGGTGAGGGAGTCATGCCTCCTGCGGTCTGGGGTCTGCAGTGCATGTTATTCTTTCCCAACAGTCGCACACTGCTTCCATCCATTCAGTCATGCCTCACAAACCATGTGGTAACTGTCCTGCCGATCCCTTCTTCTAAGCTCTGTCACTTGCATCTTTTATCTGACAAAACGTGCGCTCTTTGAAGGACACGTGGACGCACAAATAACTACACTATTTTAAAACCGTGCCACACACAGATATAGTGTGTTTTATTTTTTTATTTTTTTAAGATAAGTGCAGTGCTTTCATAAATTTCCGTGAATAGCCTTTCCGGGAATTTGGATTAAACTGGCCGGATCCTATTCAGAGTATAAGTGAGTCATGCCATTTGTATAGTCAGAATCATTTTCAGAGCAGAGTGCATTTTTCTGCTGCATGGTAACAACACAAAATGCTGTTTTGGAAAGGGGAAAGCAGCAGAGCTCAAATCTATGTGTAAGCAAGTACATTAGCGTGTATGTGACAATGAGAGCAAGAGAGTGTAGTGGCTTCCTTTGCCTAGTTTCAAACCTGTTCCAGGTAGTGGAAGAGGCTTCACACAAATTAAGTCTATATTTCTGAGAAGAAGAAGAACAGTCAACACCCACCACCCGCTGACATACACACGTGTCTATAGTATATCTACAGTCGAAACACTTCAAAGACACGTGCACCGTCGCCAAGGCATCCGCATCACTGTGCTGCCTCAAGAGGATGTTTCAATCCACTGTGCTGGTACTTTTTTGTCTCCGTCACCTTAGTGTACCTATCCAGGATATCGGGCTAACAATGTTATGTGAAACACTCCAGCACATTTCAACACAGAACATCCAATGACACGAGAGCAAATGACGCACTAAAGCACAGGGCCCCTTCCTGTTTATACTGCTTGCTTGCCCACTGGAGGATCAAACAAGATCTGTTCCTCCGAGCGGGTGTGCCCCCTTTAACAGTCTGTTGCTCCTGCAGCAGCTTCACAGACAATACCAGGATTAATAGGTAGATATTTTATTTAAAAAAAATAATAAAAAATTCTGGTCTGTTGAGGTGTAAAAAATAATCAGCATTTTAAGTATAGTAGAAGTAAAAATGACTCTGACCAAATTAACACTTTCCTATCCCAATGTGCAAATGTGTGACTTTAAACGCACTCATGCATGACCACAATTCTGCACAGGAGTGTCTGAGTGTGTGTTTCTGTGTGCTGCAGTCACTATTGTGAAAGTGTGCGATTAGTTGATATCAAGTAGTGTGCATATACAAGGTGAGTGTGTGTGTGTGTCCACGTGCATGCATGGCAAAAAGCCAGTTTGACTCACCAAACTAAGTGTCCTGTATTTCCACCAGGCTTGTTGAGTCTTGTTTACAGACAGCTTTTTTCAATTACTTGAATGATCCCCCATAGTGTTTAGAACTGTGTGTGTGTGTGTGGGTATAGTCATTTATTTTTCACACTTGTAGTAAAACAGTAAAAAAGGCCATAGTGCAGGCCACTGATAACAGATCAGACTTTATACCACATCAGCAAACCCAGAGTTTTAGGTCAAGGTCAGATATCTGCATCTAGTTTACTTGTTCACGCTGCTGCTGCTCATCATTAGCTCACATAAATAAAGGTATTTTTCATGAATAATTTATAAGAAAGTCACATAAAAACATGCAGCGGCTACACTTCTATTATTCTTGTTGCCAAACAATAACCACACTCAGATAAATATGATTCAAATGTGCTGATTTTGAACCGATTCATGAGTCTCAAGTTGAGCCAAACAGGACTGGAATGCTTCAGATCTTGACCGACAACCAGTTACTTATGAGTTCTGAGCGTTTCCCTAAAGTTAACAGTAGTACGTCGATAAAAACTCGTTTTCATTGTTTTGACTGCACTGACAATAAGTTGTTATCAGATTGAGCGCAGTTTCCTTCACTCCACCCATTTTTCCTGTTATCTGTTCTACCCACAACCCCAGCCCTCCCCGACATTACCACACTCACCTGGTGAAACAGAGAGCAGAGGAGAAGAGGTGACCACCAAGCATGACTCACAATGATAGCCAGTTTGGGGGGAAAAAACCCCAAAAATCAGTTTCCATGAAAACCGAAATGTGGACAAGTGCTGTCACAGGAGAACTTGCAAGTGTGGCGTGGTTTGATTGCACACTGGGAGGGAGATTAGGAACAGAATTGCACTGAGAATGTAAGTGGAGAACTGTAAACACTAGCCCAGAGAGGTTATGTAACCCAACAGCAAGCAATACTGATGAACCACATTTTCTCATCTTATACCTTATATAAGGTATCGAGAAGTCAACATGACTCTAGCAACCCCAGGAGGAGGTTTATCAGACACTAAAACATTGCACAATAGTCTGACAATTCTTACAGGCAGGCTTGCACAATAATCTCATCCTCAGCTGCTTTGTCTTGCATTCTGGTGATTGCAAGGTAAACAGAGAGAAAGAAATATAGCAAACATAGTCATCTAACATCCATGTGTGCTTTTCTGGCCTACAGAAGCCTCTGCCAGATGACATCACATTACACTGGAGCAAAAGTTAGGGCGGGTGCCAGACAACCCTGAGTCATTTTGTCCGAGACCCCTTTGTTGGCAGCCCCTCTGCATCGACAGACTGGCTCCATTCAAATGAATGAGGGCATGGCTTTTTTTTCTTTTTTTTCACCTTACACTGATCACTTAGTGATGTCATTTTATGTTTAAAGTGCAGACTTGGGTTGAAATTTCCATGTCAACTGCATGCTACAGTATAGGATCACCAGCCTTCCATGACAATGCTGCCCATTGTGTTTTTGTGCACGTTTCATACCACAATAACATTTTTCTAAAAACACTCCATGCAGGCAGTTTTTACCTCTTGAGGGGAAATGAAAATCTCCATAGCCTAGCACCAGGGCCATCTGCAAAACAACCAGGGCTACAGTTGCACTATGTGGGGCACACTGCAATCACTTAAAGCATTTGCACATGTGTTTTCATGCTTATATGACAAGAAGAGTAGAGGCAGGGGTTTGTGGGTCAGTCCATACACAGATTAAGCCCTATAAAGTGCAGGTCATCCTGATATGACCTCTCTAGGACACACCCATCACTAACCAACACTGTCTAAATGAGAATGGCATTTCTAGAATGACCTTTGGCCCACTCAAAGCTGTGAGATTACGAACATATACAACCCAAATGCACACACTGTATATCTATATAACTAATGCCCCTCCCCTCCCCCCTCCAAACAATGCAGAAACATAAAGACGACAGATACAAACAACCTTGCAGGAGAGAGAAACAGTGAAAGCGAGCACGAGCAAGATTATGATACTAATCTTTTCTAATGCCTCTGTCCTCCATTTTCCTTCTCACACATAAAAACATCAAGCATATGCCTGGCTCTCTTTCCTTGCCTCCTCTTCAGGAGTCATAAAACTCACATTTAAAAATGCATGGACTCCATAAGCTGCCAGGCCTATCTATTAACTGCGTTATAGTGTGGATGGCTATAGCTGCTGACGGCAGCCAAGGAATGCTGCTTTCCATTAAGGGAGAAATGGAGAGACGAGGAGGAGGAGGACTGAAAGGGATGAGGGATGAGGAATGAGGGGGAAAACAGAATTTAATCATTTTTCTTTTTCCCATGGCACTGCAAACTGATGCCTTGGCATCCGAGCATGTGGAAAAGAAAAAAGAAGAAAATAGAGGGAGGCACTGACTTCTTCACAAAATCCCACATAATAAGGATGAATGCTGTAAAACTGCATCAAAGAAAGAACATAAACACGTGGCTATAAGTGGATCACACACCCCAGTGACAGCCTGTGGCCCAGGTGAAAAACTAATTGATTCAAGTGTTTCAGGAAGATCTTCCCCCAGTGTCCTCAGGCGCTCGCAAGATGACTATTGATTGGCTAATTGACTGATTGACATTCGCTCGACACCAAGGCAACAACATCATCACTCTTCATACGAACATCACCACCAACCTTCCCCATTTGGTACTGCTATTTGTAAAAACCTGCATGCTGCATGGATTTAATCCTCGTCAGTACCTCCAACCAATAACTCCCTCTTAAGTTAAGCTTAAAAATTCATTTCCGTTTGCACTTTTCAGCCTTGCACAGAAGCTGCTCGCTAATTTGCACAAACTTCTGCTGTGCTAATCGGATATAATGAATCTGCATTAAAAACATATCATTAACAAAAACAAAAAACCGAAAGGTTTTAACTTAAAACAATGAAAACTGAAAACTTTTAAGACTTTTTCTTTTCATTCACTCTGCAACACAACTCTCCAAAGTGTCCTTGAGTAAGACGCTAAACATCAACCAGCACTAGATATGAGCATCTGCTTAATGACTTTGCATTAACATGTAAATGAGTTTTCAATGGCTTGGATGAGACTTCGACATGCCAGTGCGCATTTCTTCTTGGTTACATTTACCCCCACCTCCCCTCCGCCCCCACCTCTCCGTGCACTTATAAGTCAAACATAAATTAACGAGCTCGCGCCTAAAGCCGCGCCGACACTTAGGAACGACTCTCGCCCCTAACCCCCACCCCCGTAATGGACCTTACAGACAATGCCTTTGGTATTTCAATTAACAGACAGTGGCGTGACATGAAATAACGACATATAGCAAGAGCTGAGTGACATGTGCGAATGAGGCAGTAACGGCAGCATCTATTCCCTTTAATGGACCATTGTGGTTGAGCGCAGATAATACAAGTTAATAGGAAATGTAAAATTATGATGTAGGCTCTTGTCTAAAAGGGTGAGTGACACCTGGGAGTAAGCTGTTACATCTTAATGCACTGCTGCCACCAGGATGAATCATCTCTCCACATAGGAGGTGGAAACCATCTGAAGGTTGCTAACGGTGGCTGCTGTCAGTCTTACATTAACCTTGAGAACAGCCAGGGGACTGGTTAGCCCTGCTGACCTCTCTCTGTCTCCCTCACGCACAAACACACATGCACAATCTCCATTATGACCACATTTATGACTAAAGGGTGACTTGGTGTGGGTGTGTGTGTGCGTGCACGCGTAACTTTGCCTCTTCCTGTGTCTTACGAGCAGCATCAGTGGGATTAAATCAGTCCATCACCGGCTGCTGTAACACCATATAGGCTGTCTGCGCTGAAGAGAAATCACCTCAGACCTTTCCTGTTGCCCCCAGGGTTAGCAATAACACTCTCTAAGCTGGTTTTCTGAACACTCTATGTACATGCTCATATTCACTGATCAGCTCAGAATTAAGAACAATGTCCTACTATCTTTGATATCTTTGTGAAATGCATACAATAAATCCTCCCCATACAATCCAAGCAGCTAAAAATCTCAAACAAATGCAACCATTTGCATTTGGAAAATCCAAAGCAAGAAGCATAGTTTTGGTGAAAGCTGCTTATATTTTGCTGTTTGGTTTGAACAACGCCAAGTATTGTTGTGTGCTGAGGCATAACTGGGCAAGCTGATGCCCATGTGTTTTCAGTCAATTTTCACTGACAGCAGGAGAGACAGAACGTGAGAGAGGCCGAAGGGAAGAAACGGAGAATGAGCAGGGGGAAACAAAGAAGTGTTTTATACAATAAAATTGTTGGGATGACTGCCTGGGAACGGGCGAAAGCGCGATCAAACACACTGACCTAATTTTCCGCCACATCCTGCAGAGAAGCGAGAGGAAAAGCAGCCCATGAACACTGGAGAGAGTGAAATCGAGGTTTTTAATACTTTAATACTTCCCTGCAATCTGTGAATGAATCCATTTTCACGGTTTTCTTGGAATACGATAGGATCTGAACTGGGACGGATTATTATTTGTTTGTTACTGTTTGGTGGGGTTTTTTTCCAGCTTTTGTTTAATGTCTAAATTTTGCATTAATTACACTCTTAAAAAGTTAAAAACAATACAGTTCATGTATTTGTAACAAAGCTGTATCTACTGGGAAACTGCTGATTGTAAACAATCCAAAAATCACATCATTTTAACTGAATCAGTATGAAAGTGTAACAGTTAAAAATTTAAAGCAAAATGAAAAATATATATATTATATTAGTTACCACTGTGACTGACTCCACACCACAGGATGGGTAGTATGGAGATGCGGTCTAGTATAAAAACCATTTGTTTGTTTTTCTTTTTATAATTATTCATAAGCAATACCGGGTTTACTATATCACTGATGCCCTGCAGGGATATTTACTCTTGTAAACTCAAACATTGTGAGTTTATATTATTTGTGGAAACTCTTCTGATGGAAAGCAGCAGTCTGGCACTGGTAAAAATAAGAGAATAAAGAGTCTTATATCTTCAAGAAAGAGATTTTAGATATTTATACCTTTTGCACAGTTTTTGGAAACTTAAACTTTCATTTATGTTGTTTTCTGAGATATGTTTGGTCATTAAAAAGACATCCCTCTATATCGGAATGCACGATGAAAAAAGTTCAACATTTAAAGTTGCCTTTTCAGGGCTTTTATTAACAATTTGAAAGATTTTCCAACTTCATTACAAACAGGGACCAATTCGTGTTTAGAGCTGTTCGTGGCTTGTACACATCCAAGACGGCTAAAAATCTGCTTAAAATTGATTCAAAAGTGGAAGCTGCAGACAGTCAAAAATTAACTTTCATATGCTAAGGTATCAGAGGGATGCAGCAGTTTACAATGTCACCTCAAAGCTAGAAGCTCTGGGCTTGAAGCTGCTGCTCGACTTAAGCCTTGATTATACACCGCTATGGACACGGACTGCTAGAGAGCCAAAGGCTGGATAGTCATTCCTGTTATTCCGCTTTGAAGTCCGCTTGAAGTTCGCCACCTGGGGCGCATCCATCATTGGTGTATTGTAAGGGAAATTTTCCATGGGCAAGTCCGTGTGGTCACAAAAAAAAACAAAAAAAAAAACAGGCAGGGACGCGGACATACGTGCAAACCCTGTCCTCACCACCTGAAGATGAAATTGTTGTCACTTTGACCCAAATGGACCAGAGCAGACTTGTGGACAGGGGAAGTATATTCAAGGATTGAGCTGCTATGCTGTAGAGAAGGAAGAGTTCCTTCCTGCTTTTTAACAAACTTCAGAGATGTTTACATGGCCGAAAAAGTCATCATCGACGTCTTTCCAACAAGTTTTGCTGGGTAGGCTGATGTTGATGAAGCGTGTTTGGGTCTGAACTATCAAAAAGCCCAAATTACTGCCAGATAGCAATCTAGTAATAATCTTACTGAATGGGATGTTCACTCTTATTATCCCTATTATGGTCTCTGAGTTACTTTGAGGCTATTTCAAAACTTTACCCAACTTCCTTCTTCCTCGGATGATCAAAATTACAACAAATTATTGTTGTTTGGCTGAGGATGTTGTTTTTTCCGTAGAGAATAAAGTCTCTTTCAGACAGTCATTACTGCATCGATGCACCCGTATGCACTTGCAAGGAAGCCATTATGGCCCATACTCAAATCTAATTGTCAACCCCTGTCTTCTACTTTTCCGTCTGGTCTTAGGACAGTGCAAAAAGCTTTTAAAGGGCTAACATTTGTGCTTGAGTGGCCAGAACACCGTGTGCAGCCCCCGCCTCTGCCCATCGCTGTATCAGGTCCGCTTGTAGTGCTGCTGTGCTACTGTGACTGGACTGGAAAGGATATTTATAGAAAGCCGTTAACAATATCCTGTCCCCAAACGGGTGTAATCGTATTATGCTGGAGGTGCTAAAAGCCTCGAGTTGGGAAAGCACATCATCGGAGGAAACGGGCTAAGACACACAAGGACCATTCCCGGGGAGTCTTCAGAGGAAGAAGCTCAGAAGCACACTGGAAGGAGTAGATAAAAAGGCAGACACACATACAAACTCAGCAGGTGAGGAAGAAAGAGTGACAGAGAGAAGATTAACTGAAGGTTTACTGACAAGTGAAGAAGTGACAAGTATAAGATGCAAATTATGCTGCTGACTGAGAGCAATAGGCTTGTTGCTGGAGGAGCGTGGAGGTGGTGCGGGTTGGAGGCTCGATCGTTTTGACAGTGTTTGGTATCGGCAGCTCTGAAGGTTCAAGCCGGCCACGGCGATGATAGATGGAAGACTGAACTTTAATCAGAGTGGCGCCCGGAGCATTTTCATGGAGGTAAACAGGTTAATCAGTCAAGCCCTCCTTCCATCCTCCCTCTCATTCTCCCCTAGTCTTTCCTCAGCACATGACCACTTCTGACACTGGCACGCCATTCGTCTATTTCCCATCAGCACCTCGCCCTTCTCCTTTCCTCCCCCTCTCATTTTCCCTTACCTTGCTTCACATCTTTTGCAACCAGCCAGGAAAACAAATGAACCCCCCCCCCCAAAAAAAGAAAGAAAATCCTTCCCTGCAGCCCATACCATCAGGCACATCCCACTATCTTATAAAAGGGCATTTCAAACCGTTCAGTCAGCTCATTTAATACCTCCCAGCATCATCCACCATGAAACTATGAGGTGGGAGGAGAGCATTCAGCAAACAGAAACTGTTCATATGCTCTCAGTTTCTTGCATTACTGCCCTTCCACTAGCCTGCATCGAGGGAGGTAGATAATTTGCAGTCATAACCCTCAAACATACTGTGCCTAAATCTAAACACAGTGAGGCAAAGAAAAGAGAAAATAGCAGGAGCAGCCTTGCATTTCCCATTGTTTCTGCTATATCAAGGGTGTAGTTATTAAAATGCCCATGTCTTACAGTCTCTCCAAGAAACAGCAAGACATACTGACCTCCATAAAAACTAAAGCAAGTGCTAACCGGTGCCAAATCACTGCATGCATAGCCACCAAAATTTTTAAAACAAGCAACCAGTGTACAAAGCAAAACAGGAAGTAAAAACTCCTGTCAGTTTACGGTTTAAGCCGCATTTCGTGTTGTCCGTCAAAACTTCCTCTATCTCTGTCCCCCAAAGGAAAATTAACAATCAACTCTTAACAAGCCATGCTGGCAAGCCAAGCGTGAACTTTAGAAAAGCCTTAACAGCTCCTGTGGAGGTGGGCCATGTCTAATCTTTGACCACACTGTATTTAGGCAGACTTGGAAAGTGCGATTATACTGTGTTGTCTGGAATTCCAACCACATACTTCTGCGAGCCATCAACAAGGGCTGCCCTTTGCCAAGATAAACTTCAGAGAAAGTTGCCACATATTTACAGGCTTCGCTGCCCCACTTTGCTTCTTTGTAGCTGCAAAGTGTCGTTCTGGTCGCCTTGAAAATTTTTCTCTGAGCCTCGGTTGGAGGGCAGAGTGGGCTTGAAATAAATGCTCTTCTTGTTCGTATTTGTCCAGGATATTGCTAAAGCGTGCTCGTTGTGCAACACGAGTTAGGAAATACACTTAATAGGGGGCCTACAAGGAAAACAAAGGAGGGAATACTTACTTTGACACCATACATGCTGTATGCAGGGAAACTCTGAAACTATGTTGTGTTATTACCTCTTACCTATCTCCCATTGAGTGATAGAGAGAACTCAGCTTGGTCCCTTATTTAATGATGTGAGGGTTCGTGATCAAGTTTGAATAATACACGCGAGCTTCTTTAGAGAGAAGCGATGCTTTTAATGATAGAGTGACCCATAACTTAAAGGGGCAGCAAGAAAGGAGGAGGAGGACATCAACAGCCTCACCCTTTGAAAAACAAGATACAGCGAGTAGAAGTTAAGAGAAGATGGGACAGAAAAGTGAGACAGTCGTTACATTGTTAGGCAACGGGAACTGGCTAACACCCACACACACCCAGACACACGTGCACACAAGGAAATCAGTGAGTGTATTGAGATTTCTCACGAGATGTTGTGTACACATTGCTTAAAAGTTGTCCAACATATTGGACATGCTAACAGCCACTAGTTGTTAGCAAAAAAAATGTGTATTTCCTTACTGGTTACGGCATTAAGTAAGTGAAGTTTATTTATATATTGCTTTAAAAGACACAAAACTGCTAAACAATAATTAAAATGTAATTACTATCAAAATGAAACATGCAAAAATAAGTAAAAAAAAAAAAACCAAATGAAAAAAAAAAGAAGAAAGAAATCACACTATTTCTGATAAAACAATAAAAAAAACTGCGACACAAACCAAAAACGGAGAAGCTTTACCTTCAAATTAAAAGTTTTGTGGTTTTTCAAAAGGCACAATTGTCTTTGTTTCCCTACTCAGAGAGTAACTGGACAATGTTTATAGACAAGTCTGCCATTCAAACCATAACTGCAGCAATATGCTAGTAACCAAAGCAATTACAGAGATTTTTGCCAAACAGTTGAGGAATACACATTTTTCTTACTAACATGTGGTAGCCAAGGGGTCATGACCCGGCCTGTAGGCCTGTGTGACTGGGTCTTTAGCAATCACTTTCCCAGCGACTGCCATCAACCTCCAGCAACTACTCACAACCAGTTGGGTAATACTCATTTCTCCCCTCACGACCAGGTAGTCACATGCTCACATGTCTGCACAACCTCAATAAATTACACAAACATCTATACACAAACTTATGCAGTACATGTAAACACATCATACGCTTAAGTCCTCGAGGGCCAGAAATCCCGTGTGAGTTTACAACATCACATCCATCCTCAGGGGGGATTTCATAACAGCAAAAATATCTAATGCTACATACAGTACCGCAGTGTTCCAGTACCAGTGGATTAGCACTGCCTTCCCCCCACCCACCACCATCACTTCATGTTAATAGCTGCTGTTTTCATTTTCCCCGAGGCCACTCTCAACTTCCCTTCATTCAGTATGCATACAGTTTTCTCTCCCTCTCTCTGTTTCTCTGGCTTAAGGGAGTGGTGGCCAGAGAAAGTTGAAGATTTAGTAAGGACACTGATTTGCTCATGCAAGACTTATGAAACCCTAGTTTCCTGTGCCTCATACAAACACCCATACAGAAGTCATTTTAAGGTAACATCCTTAGTGCAGTGAGCTCACTCCCGTGCTCCTTCCCCACACAACACAGAGATCCGTGGCACTGCATCTTTGTACATTAACTTTATGAAGTTTCTGCTTCTGTGTGGGGGGGGCTCTTTCATCCCTGATGCCATAGAAATCTTCACTGCTTCGAATTCTATTTAAAACAAAACCGCTGTTACACGTTACCACTCTTATATAAATAGAGAGCAGAAAATGCATTTATTTATGACAAATTCAACCCTCAGACAACCAATTCTGCCGGAACTAAACTGAGATTTGCTTGATATGATTTGGAACTGAAGTATCATAAAACAATCTGACAAACACATTGAATAAAACACAGTTTGCCAGTAGGACAAGGTGCTGGACACAGACACACATTCGCCATACCCTGTAAAGTGTCTCCACAGCCTAATAATGCAAGGCAGATGAAGCCCGTCAGAGTGACGGTCCAGCTGTAAGTAATTTGGAGGGCCGAAGAAGAAAAAGCAGAGGAGGAAAAAAAGAAAGAAAGAAAATATTAGACAGCCATCAGGCCCTCTTCTGACAACTCTCTGCAGATCTAGATGAATTTGACCTGACAACACAGGAGCGATGCAGACAACACCTCCTGCACCAGCTGCAAACCACAAGGGCACACAAACTCCTTCTACAGCCAAGAGAGGAGGGAGGGAGCAAATGAGCCTGTGAGTGAAATAAATAAAAACATACTGAACGGAGTTAAGCGTGCCTGAGAAAAACTACTGACAGCGTAGAGCGAAATATATAGAGAGAGAGACAGCAGATGAGGGACAAATCGATTTTGGTAAAGAGGCAGAGCAAGCAATGAGCATGAAAGAGGATAAGAAAGACAAAGAGCCAAGAAGGCATGAATGATGGTGGAGGATATGAAGGACAGCTTGAAAGAGAGAAAGTGAAACAGATAAAGAATAAAAGGAGGGGAGGAAAGAGAGGGCTTGATGGAGGGAGACAGAGGGAAAGACGCACCTTGTCAAAAAGATTGAGAGCAGAGGAGAAAATGAACAGGGAGCTAGAAACTGAGAGAGGAATACAAAGAATGAATGAAGATAGAGAGAGAGTGAGGGAAGATGAGAGGATGCCTTATTTTCTTCCATCTCAATTTGCACAAAACTTTCATTACCACCAATTTGGGCTGGGAGCCGTAGGCTGGACCATTAGGCGAGCCCAGCATCAATCAGCTTAATCTCCCTCCCAGGCCGCTAAATTACAGCGCCCAGTTGCTTATTAAAATTTGTCGCCCGTCTCCCAACACCCGGCACTGCTGGAGATTAGACAGGGGCCCCCAGACAAATCTGTTACAGAGAAGAAGACGGAGAAGAGGAGGGGGAGGAGGAGGAGCTGGAAGGGAAAAAAGGACCGAGAGAGACGGAAGGAAGCAAAGGGACAGTAGAAATGAAAAAAAAAGGGAAAAAAAGAGGAATGCACTTGCTGAGACAGAGTGGATCAGAGTGGGAGGACGATCATCCGGTTTGATTTATACACTTCTGTAGATCTGCCGTGCTCTCACTCACACATTTCTACGCACGATCATACATCCCAATAAATCCTATATAGACTCGCATGTGCCCACACCCCCCCAAATGCAGTTTTCCATTCCTGTCAACACCCCCAACACATAAACACACACACACGGAGGTATAGAGAATGCAGGGTTTGCAGTGCCTCCCATTGCACACTCAATCAAACCGGCGGCCAGATAAGATGCATGATGAATGGCGTAATTGAAGGCGGCGGCAGAGTAATGCTGCATCGCTCTGCATTCAGTGGGGGAGGGCGGGTTATTGGTGAGTGTGTGATTAGCCTGTAGGATTTATTGTTATTGCCCAACTTATTAAATAAAAAAAAAATAATACAAAGACTGTCTATCTCGCCTACAGTAACACACCTCCAGCTACAAAGCATACCGAGCCTACACTTTCGGATGGATGAGGAGACAGCAGCGCTGCATCATATAGAGCGGGGTGGGGTGAGTTCTTTGAAGTCTGTGCATGTTGCAGAAATGCGGCTTGGCTAATCGTATAGGTTGCAAGGCAGAAATCTCGATGTCAAAATCTGGAGGAAAACCACCCACACATTGAAGAAGTAGCGGTAAAGTCTCTGCTCCCTTTAAACACTTAAATAAGAGAAAGCAGAGGATACATAAAGCATACAACAAAGTGATAGAACCTGCAGGTCAATGGGTAAAGGAGGGAAATAAAGCAATTCTACTTCACACTGGTAAGCACTCAGCGGAGAAAACACTAATGTATCAAGAGTTAGTGAAGGTCCTTGAAAGAAGCAGACCAGAGAGTGTCATTAACACCAGTGCACTGTCTGCCTGCTGACATCATGTGTGCACAGGGGTTTCTTCTTCTTCTCCTTGTTAATACCTATGGCATCTGAAGACACTGAGCTGCTATGGTTTACTTTGGTTAGTGACCTAACGTAACTGCCTTAATTATTTCAATTAGTGAAGCTTAGGATGTGACATTTTTAGATACTCCAGCCAATATTAAACTACACAATCTTGGATAAACAGTTATTATCAGATTCAGATGGGTATTAATCAGTAATCATTTTGTTCTAGTTTCCTTTTTGACACTGAAAATTAAACTCTCTAAGATTTAAAGTAGAACAGCAGGTGCAAGTACTGCATGCAACTCTCTATCTTTGGAAACTAACGAATTCCTATAGCTGCAGGTATGAAATAAACTTGGCAGTGAGACCAAAAGCAGCTACCCAAACTAACTCATGCTGTAGCTATTATTGCTGAGTCATGTTAATCTGTGCTGCCGCAGACTTTTTATTCGCTCAGGTAAATAATTTACTCTTAAGTAGTGTTTTATAGGCAATTTAATCTGTAATGACAGGAAAGTCAACATACATGAAAAGTTACTTTGGAGAGTTCTGTATGTGTACTTCCCCAAAGATGCAGAAAAAGTACACTCAGTTCTAAACTTGTGCATGCCTCTTCATTAATAGGAACATTTCATTCAACCTCAAGAGCTGAATCATACGAGGCTACGATGTAGACTCCGTAGCTGAGCCACGCGTGCAGTTAATAACCTTGTGGTCATGTCCCGGTGTTTTATGCAGGGCCAGGCATTACAAAAAAACAAATGAAACCCTGAGACTTCTTCCTCCTTCAGGGAAAAGATGTTTCCCCCTTAAGTTTCTCTACTTCTTCATACATTCACTCACATTCAATCCGACAGTTTCAGCAATCTGCACCCAGGAATCCTGTTGACATATCTGAGTCCTTATATTAAAGGCTGTGATTACTGTTCTTTATATTAAGGCAGTAATAATATTCGCTCTGATCCATCCAAAACCTGAGGTGAAGAAATATTTGAAAATCTAAATAAAATATCAGCAGATCGAAGCACAGAACATTACATTTCTGATTTAGATTTAGCTAGGCTGTTTAGGTCACCAAGTCTCAAGGGTAACCATGTGCTACAGGTTCAAAACTAGCATGCTTGTCACAGCTTTTCCTTTCTGTAAAAGCTGTAACAGACACGAAGCCGATGCGCCGAGATGCTGTCAGATGAATGAAAAGGAGCGCGTGTCTGAAAGGAGCTTATGAAATCATAAACTGCAGCCCTAAAAATAACTACTCACTTCTGTGAGCAAAAGCTATAGTTTCTTATTATGATGGGAATATGCAGCTCTCATTAATCAAACAAATGGAGAAAAGAGCAAGGTACTATTTTTAAAGGGAAAAAAAGGGGGGGGGGGGGAATTCCTGCCTTTTCCCAACTCAACACAAATTGAGACAAAGAGCAGAAACCCCTTTGTACTGCACACTTACAACAGATTAACTAAGAACAAATACACCACTTACATATATTAAGGTTACCAAAAAAATACACAATGCCATGAATGCAATGAAACCTCACATAAAATTTACAATTCAGTCACTCACACACACACACACACACACACACACACACACACACACACACACACACACACGAAACCAGTGAAAGTAAAGCAACTACAAACAGTGTGGTTGTACAGAGCGTGTCCACTGTCAACACATACTGACACAGTAACCAGCACAGGGAAAACCACACATGTACATACTGAGCCAGCTGTGGTCTCAGACAAAGCCTATAAATAGAAGGAAAACAAACAGCTGTTTTGTCTGAAAGTTAAATTAGCATATCACCTAGAGTATTCAAAGATATATGGGCTGGCGGTGGCAAAGAGTCCCCGTTCCAAAACACTCTGGCATGTCTGCGCTATTTAAGAGATGAGTGTGAATGTTTGATGTATTGCTGTTGATTCATTTGGCTTCGTTTCGATGTATAAAACTTGGTGCATGACATTTACTGCTGTTGCAGGATATGTACATGATTTATCAAATGAGCTCAGTTCAGGATCTACTGCTGTATATATAGCGAGAGTGCGTCTACCTCAGTTGGTTGCCAGAAACCCTGGGTGTTGCTGTTCAGACTGATTGAGTGGTGTGCTGTTCGGCCAACTGGGCTTCCGGTTGGTGGACTGCCTGCATCGATTGCTTGGAGAGGCCCTTCTTCTGGCGCACAGACAGAAAAATTGAAAAACAGAGGAGGAAAGGAGGAGAGTAGCAATGAGGAGAAAAAAAAAAGTAAGAACAGAGAGAGGGGGAGGGATGGTGAGAAGATGAGGGGAGGAAAAAAAAGAGGAACATTAGCTTAAATGAAAGTTTATTAGGTGTATCAGTCAGTCAAGTCGATGGGGTGGGGTTTTTTGCCTCAGGCTCTCCATCCTTCCTCTCTACCCCCCCCCCCTCCTTCTGCTTGCGTGTGTGTGTTTGCAAAGGAAGGGGTTTCGGGCCGGTGGGGGCAGCCATGACGGGAAAACATTAGGTTGTTGGCGAGTCGCCGGTACACCAGCCAGTAATTGGCTTGGGTAATGGTCATGTCCAGACAAATGGTGTAGGCCCTAACCGTGTTACGAGCAACCAACTGCTCCGCCTGTATTCACAGCATAACTCTGAGCACTGCTCGGATACCAAATGGCACCAGCGTGCGTATGCGTTTGTGTACAAGACTCACGAAACATGTGATTTACTGGAACAAAACATTATTACCCCCCCACTACACCCACCCACGCATGCACACACCACTCCCCAACTCAAAACCAGCGTGGCGTGCACGTGTGATTCATGCCTCTCTTGCAGTCTGTGTGGGAAACTGTACCACGATAAGGAGGAAAAATATGGCAGCACAAGCGCCCGCTCACCTCGAGGGACAAACCGACATCTGCTGTGTCCTCCAAACAAGTGACGGATAGGATATAAGCAGGAAGAAAGAAGGAAAGAAGAGGGGGGTGAAAGAAGGTGGGGAGAGGATGACAAGAGAGAGGGAGTAAGAGGATAAGTTCCATTTTTCATCCGTCCCTCCCTCTGCTCTGCATCACTTCGCCTTCTGTCTGACGGCAAGCTGAGCCGCTAATGTCCATTGTGTCTGGATGGGCTATAAACGTGCGTGTGCGTGTGTCTGTGTGTGTGTCCGTCTGTTGATGTTATTTGAGTGAAAATGAAACATATATGCTCCCACAGAAGCTATCCAAGCTAAATGGCATGCATATATGGATAAAGCTGAGTATGTGCCTGTGTATGTGTGTGTGTGTGTGTGTGCGTGTGCGCGCATGTGTTATGGAAGCCCTTCAGCCATCCAGCTATCATCTCCTGCCAGACAGGCCCCACCAAGCCGACCCAGCTGGATAATGAGATCCATTATGATTTACGTGCCAAGAGGACAGCCAGACAGAACAAAGACATGTACACACACGCACTCAGATGCACACACACACACACACACACACTCAGATGCACACACACACACACACACGGGGAGTTTGGCATAGATGTCAGTGTGTGTATGAATGTGGGCTCTCTATCTTATACTGTATGTGCTGATGTGTGCTGCCACTGTTTCATATTTCAGTTTCTTCTCTGTGTGTTAGTTGCCTGAAGGGCATCCTGCAGTGGGTCCTCTTTCAGTCTGCAACTAGAGAACACTTCTTTCTCATTCTCCCTCTCTCTCTCTCACACACACACTTTCCTCATCTACCTCTCACCTGAAGAAGCAAACTAAGTTGAAGATAGAAATAGATTAAGGTTGCTGTGCGAACTCTCTTTTAGTTTCTCACTTCTCCTTTCTCTCACACACACACAACACACACACACACACACACACACACACACACACACACACACATCCACACACAAACACACACACACAGATTTACAAGTACAAAATTTGTGAATGTGTGTCTCCATGCAAGTTTGTGCTGGGATTTGTTAGTGGAGAGCTTGGAGAAGCTGTCAAACACATTCTGGAAAAAGGAGTAGACCAGTGCTTCATTTCTCTCTTCTGGAACGAGGGGTGTGCTCAGCTGAGAGGAGGAGGAGGAGGAGATTTCTTCAGGGTAAGCAAGACAGAAAGTGTAAGAGGATAAGTTCCAGGTTTAATTTCTTAATCATGACTGACTGTATTCTCGAGGCTGGTGCATTTATGGTTGCATGCCATGAACTACTCTGTCACACTGACTCTTATATTGGTAAAAAATTGTCAGCTGTCTTCATGCAATCAACTCCTAAATGTACAGACAGTCAATTCGGGCAATGCACATTTATGAAACTGAAAAATCTTTACATTTTTTTTTTTATTTGCCCCCCCTTCCATTGTAAATGCTCTCTCTCTTACCCAGACAGACTGGCCCTGCCTTCTGTGTCTGAACACAGGGTACAAAAAACAATGGTGGGATTCTCTGTTGTTCTTTTCCATGAAGTATTCAAGGGATGCCAGCTCAATTAGAGGCCTAAATGCCAAGATCCAGACTGGGGAGAGATGAGTGGAGATTAAAAGATGAACAGAAAGAGGGGCAACGAGGGCAACAGCAGAGGAGGATGAGCGAACAGGCCTTAAAGAAAAAAAATGGAGGAAAAAGGGATGACACTGAGATTTCTTTAAAAAACAAACACACAAACAGATGTATTAAGAGGAAAAAATGGTTTGAGGTGGAAAAACATCAACGCTGGGAATGTAGAGCTGAAGACTCAGCAGAAGAAAAGATAAAAGACAAACGTGCATAAACAGTGAGATTAATACCCTCTACAGACACTGGCAGGGCTATCATCACCTCCACAATCTGCTTTGTATATACACACACACACACACACACACACACACACACACACACACACAATCCTCAGTGGTATGCGTTTCCATCATCAAATGTGATCAGAGCTACTGTCCGCAAGCCAACATTCACTCAACTGTGATAACCCCTGCGGGAAGGCGCACAAAAAGCGCACCACACACACACACACACAGCGACGGTTTCTTACAAGTGAAAACCGAATCTTGGGAAAGGTCCGACATGTCTGGTTAAATTAAAAGGTCAAATAAATTAAATACGCATCAAAAGGAACAAGGCTTCAGATGAATGGTGCAGCAGCCCGGAGGTACAGCCCTCTTCATAGTTTTGGCTGCCATTTCTGTGGGTAATAATAACACAGTAGTCACACAATTTATTGCTGAGAGCTAAGAATATGGTCACATGATTTTAAAAAAAAAACAAACAAAAAAAACAAAAAAACAACAACAAGAAACGAAAAGTCAGCAAAAACAAGAAACACAGGCAGACTGTTTTAGAACACACCTCCAGGTAAGCCAGATAAACTCAGGGGATGTGATGATAGCTGGCCACAGCAAGAAAATTTTTATTAAACCTTGTAAGGTCTAAGTCATCACTAATGATCATAAACAATAGGGGTGGGGGAAAAAATCGATACCGTGTAGTATCGTGATATTTTGTTTGCTAATAATGTATCGATACAGGGACAGCAGAAATCGATATTTTGTTACAAACAATTTTTTCGTGGACTGGAACTCTGACTTCAGAGCATGTTGATCCTTTTTCTGAGCAAGCATCCTGACATTCCTTCACTGTCCAAATGTGTTTAACTTTTTTTTTGGCAGCAATAAACATGACAGTTTACTTGTTTTAATTTAAGAAATGTTTTATTTTAATTAAGTTTAAAACTTTTTTTATTTAATGTAAAATTATATTTTGTTTTAATTTACTTTCAAATTCTTCAGTTGCTGAATGGGCTGCATAGTTTTCATAAATTGCATAGTTCAGAATAGCTATAATTGTACCAGATGGTTGCATTCAGTTAAGTTGGACTAGACTGTAATACAAACCGTTCAGTTTGTCAACAATAAAACTGACTGAAATGAGAGAAAGACTGAGTGTGAGGCTTTGATATTAGATAAAATTAATATTGATAAAGTTTACCTTTATGTACAGAATTTGAATATCGCAAAATATTTTAAAAAATTGAAATAATATCGTATCGTGCGTTAAGTATTGTGATATTATCTAATAAACAACCCAACAACACAATGAAAATTTGGGATCATCTATCTGAGGCTAGCTTAAATAGAAGAAGGCTATTCTGAAGGCTTATTTGTTATAGTGATGCACTGTGACAAAGTCCAATGAATGCCATTGGTTGTAGCTGTAGCATGGGTGGGC
The DNA here is from genome assembly GCF_018398535.1 of Haplochromis burtoni. Lineage (NCBI taxonomy): Eukaryota > Metazoa > Chordata > Actinopteri > Cichliformes > Cichlidae > Haplochromis > Haplochromis burtoni. The sequence continues at coordinate 8,405 of NW_024582523.1, read as the reverse complement.
CATGCGACAGCTAAATCTTGCCATGCAAAGAATATCGCCATTCTCTGTGGATTACCAGACATTTTTGAGGTTGCAATAAAATTCCCATCAGTGCAGAAAAAAAGCGTTAATCTTCCGTATGGTTAGCCACTTGCGCAACTATTCTGACTTCTAATTTGGTATGCGTGTAGTCTGTGTGGGAGCTGAACCCACAACCCCATTGTTGTGGCGTGTCCCACGCTCCAACCGAGTCGACAATCGGTACCAAGATCAAAACGTAAAACACATGCTGCCACCAAAATAATTCCCTCTAATTGCACACCAACAAAACAACATTGTGTCTCAGATCTCGCTCTGACAAAAACCTAATGTCAATATTTCTCCAGTAAACCAAACTCAGGCGAGATTCCCCCCCCTTCCTGCATCTCAATCCGCCTTAACAAAACAGCTCTTCGCTCACAGCAGTGCCAAGCCTAATCACATTCCCTCAGCACCAGGTGGTTCTCATTGACTGAGGCCCAGCTCCTCCACTCTGCAGGATGCTCCGCCAGAGGAAATTGGCTCGTCTACGAGCATTTATTGCTGGTGAGCTCGATCGAACGGAGTTGTGCGGGCCCTCCAATGCTGTCGCTGGACTTCGGCCTCTTTGAGGAGCCTACTTCACCAAAACAGCTGTTCAGCACACGCTGCCCTATCCAAAGACACAATTAGAAACACCCTTTTCCTATTACTCCCTGCCATTAAACGCCATTGAGTGGAATTAGTGGCAGTCTATGGAATAAGTGGATTCTAATTCATGCCCCTCTTTACATGGGCCACGGCTGCTACCGTGGCTTTCCTCTGCTAATGAAGAGGATAAAAGAGAAGTCTTAATCAAACTGAGCATCTCATCTGTGGTAATAAAGAGCACAAAAGAGGCCTTGGAGTGGCTCACTAGTGGTGCTTGTGTACACATAATCATGTGGGTATGGAAGGAAAAGGAACTTTATATACATCCCTTAGAATATACTGAATTCTGTGTGGTGATAGTTAAACAAAACAAAGCAAAAGTAATAAACACATAAATGAGGGAATGCATGAAATAATGTTTCTCTTGGTCTTGTTTTCTAATTGCTTAGCCTTGCCCTACAGGGATCAATGACCCACTATGGACCAATGCTTCTCTGCTGCCTTTTATCCCTCCCAGGCTCCCTCTTGTCTTGGACCAAAGTGCTAACCAGCAGGGTCTGATTAGATTTAAATGTCAAGAGAGATAGGACAATACAGTTATCTTCCCAAATTATGGCCCATTAAAGGGCCTATGCAGTGTGCCTCCCTCCTCTACTAACTAATCACCAACCAGATTCATCATCTCGCAGACTGGGGCATAATTTGGGGGGCTGCGGTTTCCCCTGCTTCTCCCTTTCTGTGTGTGTGTATCGCACCATGTGCAAGGGCATGCAGGAGTCTCTGTAATGCATGATCAGTGTGTGTGCACGCTGTATGTGTGTTGCTCCAGAGGGAGCAGGTTCGGCGCCCCAGGCCAGTGCCCCATTAAAGGAAAGAAAGACAGAAGCAGTGTGTATAAGGGAGAGACACAGAGGAGAGGAGGAGAAGGAGGAGAGCACCTCCTCATTTAGACAGCAGGAGTGGCAGGCTGTGTTCCACCTGCAGCCAACAGACAGACAGAGGGAAGAAGACTGGGATGCCTCCCATCTGCCTCCTTATAATTCACCTGCTGTCCTCAGGGTGTCATAAGAAGCCGGGTGCCAAAAACGGAGTCTCCCTTCTAAGCCCTGTTATTAATTTGACACTTTTCCCTCTTATGTCATGTTCCTTCACACACTTCTTCTCTCCTTTCTTCATATGCTTTTGTTGTCCTTGTCCTTTATATTCATCTTTCTTCTTCACTCTGCTTGTTCCTCCATAAGGAACCCCATCACTGATCTACCATACATCGCAGCTTTCATCCTACCATCACAGAGGTGGAGATGATAGCGGTGGTGGTTCGAAGTCCTATGGGAGAAGGAAGAAAGTGGAAATGCAGGGCTCATATCTCAAGGTGGTTTCCTCCATATTCTCGCCTCTTTTCACCTCCTTCCGCATTTCCATTACATGCCTTGCCCATCTTTCAGTATGCAGCCTCTATTCATCTTCTCCACGTGGGATCCTCTCTCCTCCTGTGGCCCCTTCTTTCTTTCATAAGAGCTTTTGTCTGTCCTTTAATATCTCCTTCCTCTCCATCTCCCTTTTGTCTATCATGACGCACTCATACAAGGCTCTATCTTCAAACTTCTGCCGGCAATTTATGCACAGGAGCCTGGCTGCTGTGCATTAGGGCCCATGACATAAGGCAACACATTATGGATTGCACTATAAATAGCTACTGTGTACACGTCCTGTAAAAGCTTTTCATTACATGGAGACATTGAACAATCAATATAAGCCCTCTACTGAATCTAATTACCAAAAATGACAATAGCTAGAAAATATATACTTATTTTCAAGATGATCAGTGAAGGAGAACAATGTTTCCACCAAAGAGCCTTCAAGAGGCCTCTTAGTCAAGTATCAGGCCCATTAAAAGCTCAAGGCAATACGGAGATGAATGTGGGAAAGATAAGAACTTCTTTCTTTTTTTTTTTTAATGGAAGACTAAATGATGAGCAGCAGCTGCAGAGTGGTTTTAAAAATATACTTTCTCAGTAATGTGTATCCACAAAGGTACACCATTCAGTTCTGGGTGATTTTAGTTTATACTCCCACAAATCTATATATGATGCATCTATTAAGTTGCTACTGGAGCCCAGACGAAGCTCCATGGGTGCCAGTGGTCTGAGCCAAGCACACAGCAGACCTTCCTATGAGGTGCAGCTGTAGGTAGAGTGCAGAGAAAGCCAAGAAAGAAAAGAGGAGTGAATAGGAAGGAAGGAAGGAGAAAGAGAGAGAATGGGAGGAGCCCCGGGTGTCATTTCTCTCTCTGTCAGCTCCCAGCTCTCCCGTCCTCCCTCCCTCCACCATCACCCCCTGAGATGTGGATGCTTCGCGGGGACAATTACCGACTGACACTTCATCATGGGCCGCGTGACAGCCGCTGACGGCCCTCGTCCAAACAAATGATGCTGAGGTCGAGGTTGCAGGCCTGCCTCCGAGTCTGCCTGCCTGTAGCCCTGCTGTATGGCCCTGCACTGCATTAGCAAGCACCCCCCCCTCCCCCTCCCGTTGGCGCAAACACACACACACACGACACAGCACACACACACACACACACACACACACACAGCACCACACAACACACCACAGGGGAAAAAAGCTACATTAAAAGAGACTCCTCTAAACCAACCACCTTCTTCCTTTAAGAAAAACACATATTTCAGCAGCGGGGGATGGTGTGTGAGGGGAGGGGTGGAGGGGGTTTCAATAGAAGGATGGAGGGAGGGTGGCGCTACAGTACTGTCAAACCCCATTCCCCTTAGGTAAAGAGAGAGCTCTTCATCTTTGTGAGGCAACTAGGACTCACACACACACACACACACACACGCACAAATACTCCCCAACCTGCCACATACGGCTTATCAGATAATGAGGTTAAAAATCAACTTAAAAAGCCAACAAGGCAAAAAGGCAAGCAATCACCACAGTGACACTAGCGTGCATCAATTAACCCTGTGTCTTTGTGAAGCACAGATAACACCGCCCTCCCTTCACGAGCTAAACTCACAATCAAATCGCTCCCTTGACTCGGGGTTGAGTGCAGCTAAGTTTAGATTCATGAAGTAGGTCATTTGCTAATAGTTAAAAAAAAAAAAAAAATGGGGGGGCAGTGTATAGTTTTAAGAGAAAAAAAAGAGAAAAAGGAAAGAAGGCATGTGGTGGACCTGCTGCTAGCAGTCCCTTAGCTGTGAGTGTGAACCTGCAGATTAATAAATGTTGCCTGTGATCTCGGCCCAGGGAGGCAGATGAACAACAATCGAGAAAGACATCAAACGCTCGACTAACACTGAAACAACACTTGACAAAAAAAAAAAAAAAAAAAAAAAAACAGAAAGCCCGCCGGTCTCTGAAAACATTCACCCGACTAGATGTAGGATGGAGAGGAGGAGAGAGAAACTGAGACGCAGAAGAAAGAGCATAAACAATGAAACATTTATCAAAGCGAGCAGCGGAGCATCTTCTGCACGGCAGGGGCAGCCTGCTAATGCAGGTGGCTTTGCTGTTTTTGGTATCCTGAGATGACATTGGCAGGAGGTGGTGAGCAGTTATGCCTCAGGTTTGACAAAAACCTTAAAAAACAACCCTCTTTTTTTTTTCTAAATTTTGAACTATACTTTGTGCATGTCCTCTGGTCTCCTGAAGGAAAGCACATTTTTACTCTTTGTGGCTTTCTCTCTGTTTATTATCAAATTCTTTTCATTCATGCTCTGAATGTTTTCCCTGTTGGTCACTGCTCTTTATAAATGTGCTCGGCATCGCTTGCATCTTCAAACTCCTGCACAAGATAAATAAAAGAGCAGGCAATGGAGGGGGGAAAAAAATCCAGACCTATTTGTCATGTTGGAAAGGCCCTTGAGAACACTTTCAATCTTTCCATCAATAGTCGGCGTGTAGGCCTGTATGTGCCATCATTAAAAAGTAGATGCTTCTCTGTTTATTTATCATACGGACGCATGGCTGACAGCTTCCTGTAAACAAGTCATATGTTTATATGTGTGCACGAGTGTGTACGTACAGTCACTGTAGCTTTCTCTCTGTCCTTTATCTGCAAAAAATGGATGGCTGCTGCTCACTAATGTGTGTGTGTGTGTGTGTGATGTGTGTTTGGGGGGGGGGGGGGGTGGGGGATTGGAGCTTGGCAGAGTGCTTTCTCGAATTAATGACGGCTGCTACAGAGCTCATCACTGTGTACCAGGGGAAAATGCTATTTCCTCACTGACCGGTGGTTAAAGAACTCAAATCACTTCAATGGGAACAAATGAGGTGGTGTTTGATGCTTAACAGCCTCAGAGATAAACGTACAAATGGCGAATGAATCATTCGCCTGATGTAACAGAACTGTCGATGGATCGCTCATGTAGTGAGAAATAAGGAATGGCTTTTTCCCTTTAATGCTTTGGACACTTTTGCCACTTGCTGGCCTTGCTTTTTAGCAGGTGTGGCAAGAATCAACTGAACATTACGCGCAGCATAAAGAAGCTACCATATGTCTCAGGAACATCACTAGTTTAGACTACCGTGTTTAATGGTTAAAAGCTGAAAACGAACATGTAAACTGCATATTTTTTTAAAGCAAAAAGAAAGTGTTGTTCATTGACTCTGTCCATCATCAACTGAAGTCACTCCATTCTCAGAAAAGGTCAAACTAAACAGCTCTTGGATAAAAAACAGGATGTTGTCAGGCTGTCAGTCAACGCTTCAAACATGTAGGAAGAAATTATATCCGGGTGATTATCAAAAGCAATGTAATAACAATATCCCCTGTTGCTAGGCATCAATCCTTTAATACAAAGAAATGTGCAAAGTGTGTATTTAAATATAGCCACAGAAAAGGAAATGGTTACAATGAGACATTTTGAGGATTCTTCAGCAGGTGAGCGTCTTTGCATGCTTGTGTGTATCTAGGCTGATGGGTCTACAGAGAAAGACAAATGGCTACAGCAGGGGGCCGTGCTTGACATTTAGGTTTCATGTGGTAATGGACGTTGACCTGCTGGGGTCAGGCCTGCCAGCAAGGCAGCACAGAGGCCCATTCCTGCATCCCTGTAACTAGATACTAGCAAAACAGTGGTGGACACACACACACACACACATATATATAATCATTCACTCAGTAGAGGAAGAGGACATCCCAGAAGGTTGGACCACATAGGTGGGATGTCATTAGACAGAAGAGACAGATGTGTTTGGTATGTGGTTTTAAGTCTCAGGAGCAGCATGTGCCGACCAAATAGAAAGGTGACGTGTGTGTGTGTGTGTGTGTGTGTGTTTATTTTGTATACATTTCCTATTTTCTATATCTGTATAATGCACGTCTGTTTCGCCTGCTAAAGCAAAAAGCAGCTTCTCTATCGTTCCAGCAAGGCACAGCAGTGGTAGCTGCTGCTGTTGTTAGGAGAATGCCCTGTGTTCACCCACAACTCGGCAACAGGAGGCTACTTTATATACTGTTTGTGACAGCTTTGTGGTAATAATGGAGCCCAGGCCCCCGCTAGTACAAGTGGCATGCTCAGTCAAGTGAGACTTTGCCTAAGAGAACACACATACACACAACAGGCAGCCTCCTTCATGCCTAATGAGACCACTGGGAGAGTGGAGAGCAGGAGGCAGGGAGAGTGAAATGAGTAGAGGGAAGAGAGTGAGGATGGGAAATAAAGGGTGAGCGAGGGAAGAGGAGTGGAACAACAATGGCAAGAAGGGAGTGAGAAAAAGAGACACAGAGAGAGTGAGAGCAACCAACTGATTTTCCAGGTTCGGGATCATAGAAAGGAGAAGAAGGGAAGAGGTGATGACCTGGATTGCTGCCAAAGAAGAAAGAGGAAGATGGAGGGGGAGAGCAGGGGGCGTGAGGAAAAAAGAGGAACGAGGGTGTGAGAGAGAAAAAGAGATCGGGGGGAGGGGGAGTTGAGGTGAACCTCTAGGCTTAGCGGCGGGTGGTTATGCAATGTACACAACGCAGGAGTGCAGGGGGAGATCAAAGACATGGGGTGCATACATAACCAAATTTGACACCATAGTGCAGCAAGTGATGATGAGCAGGAAGGGGGTGCAAAAAACTCACTAAAATATAAAAAGAACAGGCACTCCCTGGGGATAGAGCTAGGGAGAAAGAGTACATTTGGTACAGGGTACACATTGTCTTAGTACAGTAACAGAAAAGGTAATGACAGAGGGAAAAAACCCAAAAAGATGGGAGGGGGGAAAAGAAAAGAAAAAACAAAACCAAACAAAACACACACACATGGCCGTGCTTCCCTAACTTTGCCTCTAGCACTACAGCATCATCTGCTCATCCGGGCAGGTGCACATTGCAGGGTGTGTGTGGCTGTGTTGGGGAAGGGTGTAAGTGAGTATATAACTTGCAGTCCAAAATGGGAAACGGCTTGAATGTCCAGTGACAAGAAATCTGGACAGACAGCCACAGCTGAGCCTTTTGGTTTTGCTTCCAGAGAAAGCAGAGGATAAATTATTAACAGACGCTCAGTCTAATAAAGTGAAGATGGGCCACTTGGCTTCAGATTCCCTACAACAGGTGAACGCGCTGATTCGAACCCCTCAGCAGGTTTCAGTCTCAACAGATGGCATTTTACCTGGACCACTTTAATAAACTCTGCTTTATTTCTGTAAAAAAAAAAAAAAATGGATGTGGGGTGGCTTTTAGGTCGCCACTCATGAATTTAATTGACTTTGCAGTTTCTTTTTATCAGGAAAAAATCTTAAGCTTCTAAGTATGGATGAACAGAGTTTCAATTCACCTAGTTTAAAAGTTTAAAAATACATTTATACTGCAGGACTGCCAGAGACACCCACGAAAGTGCAGTCACTTTCTTGTGAAAGGAAAAGGAACACGCTGCCTCAGTCCCTGTGTTTATAGTGAAAAGTCCAAAATGGATTTTCTCATCAGCCTTCTGAAAACACGCCAGTTTATTTATTTATCATGTTCTCCGCTTCCCATACCATACAAGCCTCCAACGGGATGTAAATATTGCATTTGCCAACTGCCCCGATATTCAACATGCTCATCTCATCTGTGACAAAAATCTTCTGGTTCTATAGAACAATTCTGCTTGAACAGCCTGTCACCACTTCCGGCGGTCCACATGCCACGGCTAATCCCACAGGAAGGCTTTGGGATCATTCTGTATGAGAGCTGGGAAAGACAGGAAGCTGGCATGCGTACATCGTCTGGGTGAAAAGCAGTGGAGGAGGGCTACACGCTCATTGGGAGAGCTTCACCTTTCCTCTACATAAGGTATACACAGATTGACAAAGAGCTGCTGGTGTTGCTGTTGGATAGCGACCTTGCTCACCAGCTAAGCTATTCTTACATGTGTTTGACGCATAGCCAACGGTTATTAAACCTTTGCTTTTTTCCAACATACTGCTGGTTGGTGACATTTAGAGAAAACAAGGGGGAATTTCCACAAGTTCAAATCTGATTATTCTATTAATGCTTAAATTGTGAGTCAGCTGAATCACTGTGCCTAATATCAGCCCGTGGCCAATTTATAATAAGGCTTGTTGATTAATACAATTTTATTTTCAATTATGTTTTGGTTTCCAGTCATTATGAATGCAGACTCTCGCCAAGACAGGGTGATAACTTACCACAGTTCTTCGATTGGTTTCTGAGTAAAACCTCCCTGCCTTTTTGGAGCACATGCTGTTCTGTGCAATTCTCAGAAGCAAAGCAGAATTCAGCATCAACACAACCTATAGAGCCACAAAAGCCA
>NW_024582522.1:1443059-1444117 GCF_018398535.1 Haplochromis burtoni | reverse complement strand
GGGTGAAGTGTCTTGCCCAAGGACACAACGACCGAGACTGTCCAAGCCAGGGCTCGAACCGGCAACCTTCCGATTACAAGGCGAACTCCCAACTCTTGAGCCACAATGTTCTTTTGTTCTTGCTGTTATATTCTTCTCATTGCCATTGTCTGTTTGCCTCATGCTCATACAATTTCATAACTGTCTTATGTGAAATGTCAAAGGAACACCTTTTAATTAGAGTATAGCATGAAGTCAATTAAACTTCTGGGATATTGATCTCCTCAGTTAAATACCCAAGGATGTTGTTAATAAGTTTCAGCTGTTTTGATGTTAATGAAATTAACAACAGGTGCACTAAGGGCGACAATTAGACAACCCTCCCAAAACAACGTCTTTACAGGTGGAGGCCACTGATATATTTTTCCTCATCGTTTCTGTTTTTTCCCACAAGATTAGGGTCAGTGTCATACTGACAGTATAAAGGGATACCTCGACCCTACTGAGGCTCCACAGGTAGTCCAACTCCTCCAGCAGGTATCACTACCAGAAGGTTTGCTATGTCCCCAGCACAATCTCGAGAGCATGGAGGAGATTTCCAAGAGGCAGGCAGTTAACTTAGGAGGGTTGGACAGGTCCTTAACCCATCAGCAGGACTGGTATCTGCTCCTTTGTGAAAGGAGGAAGAGCTGAGCACTGGCAGAACTTTACAAAATGACCTCCAGGGAGCATCTTGTATGAATGTCTCTTACCAAACAGTGTGAAAGAGACTAGTAATGAGAGTAGCCCAAGGGCTCAGCATCCTCACATGAATCTTGTACCCACTGCCCAACACCTTGGAACCAGATTGGTATTTACTAGGATGCCTTTAGTTGTCTGCCCGAAACCGGAAGTGATGTCATTTTTGCGGAAATGTAGTTTTTTTTTCTACCTTCAGGGCCTATACAAGCAAATACTGGTGTTTTTAAAGGTTATGTTTGACTTTATGACTTTCTGTGTTGTTTCTGGGATGCTTAGAAGTCAAATTGCACTGCTGGAAATAGTTTATTTTGATGCACATGCTGTTTTCTTTGGAAATT
>NW_024582522.1:1441475-1442224 GCF_018398535.1 Haplochromis burtoni | reverse complement strand
CACTGTGTGTTATACTTGTATAACTATGCACGTGACAAATAAAGAACCTTGAACCTTGAACTTAAAGGGTTAATGTTTAATCCCATGTACACAACTAACAAGTCAAATACTCAAGCCTTTTAATTCAGCTCAGATTTTTTTATATTGATATATTCAATACATACTTTTTGAAATCAAAATGTTGGCCTGTGTTTCTGTCCTCACAGGAAACACACTTCAAATGTATGATTTTATAGAATATGATACATTACTGTAGATCATGAATATGAAGTGTTTAAAATAATCTCAGCACTAAACATCTGAAGGAGTAATGTTAACCCATTTAACGCCACATTTAACAGTGTCAGCTAATATCAAATAGTTAGATAACTACAGAAATATGGAAATGTTTATTTTAATACTATTTTAATAGTATAGTTATTAAATATTTTAATAGTTTATTAAAATATTTAATTCTTCAAATCTTTGTCTCTTCTTCCTATTTGCTTCCTTCCGCTTTGTATTGTCTTGCATGTCCCTGATAGGTGGAGTTCATTAGTGCAGTTGGGATCACGTGGACAGTCTGCTGGGAGAATTTAAGTGCTTGTTGTTTCAGTCTTCTCTTACTGTTCATGCACACAGCACTATGCTATTTCTTTGGTTGGCCTGGGTATTTTACATTTTACACTTCACAACACTATACAACAAATATTGAAATACTTATCCAACTAATATGAACACATCTTCTAGAGCAGCGGTCCCCAACCTTT
>NW_024582522.1:1436777-1441321 GCF_018398535.1 Haplochromis burtoni | reverse complement strand
AGGCCCGGGGGTTGGGGACCTGGGGACTGCTGTTCTAGAGCTACTTTTTTGCTCCTTTTAGTTAATACACTGCTGAATTTTATTTAAAGCAATGTATCTCCTATTATTTTTCATGGCACATGAGCTGGGCTGTGACACTGGCCCTTCATTTTTCATCTTTGAAACCAAAAAATTCAAAGATTTTCAATAGACAATCTGTAAAATCTGAACAACACAGTAACATTGAAACATGACTTGATTTAGGTGGACTTAGACTCAATGTTCATTTTTGGTTAAGGAAAATGATCAGCTTAATAATGCTCATAATTTTCTTGTTCAGTTAAAGAAGGTAGGAGGCAGCAGCGTGGAGAGGGACAAAAGAATAAAGACGTGAGGCGGTAGCAGCTGTATGCACTGCTGTGTTACAGTCATTACTTATGTGCAAATGTGGTGAACAAATTTCAGGGTCAAGACTACACAAACGGGGGAAAAAAGAAAGCCGAGGTGAACAAACAGCAAGCTGGAAAACTAAGTGCTGTCTCAATTTCCTCTCTTTTCCCTTACTTTTATTTTCGCCACAGTTCCTTTGATAACTGACACAATATAATGTGTGCTGTGACCCCCCCCCCCCCAATATATTTAAAAGATTTAAAACATTTACAAGTTCATGTTTTCTTTATGAGCAGCCAGATCTCTAACAAAGCCATTAGCAGTTTTCTTGTGACACTTTGTCCAATAAAAGCAGGTCAATATACCGTTTACATCGTGTTATCAGAGACTGTTATTCAACATCATGTTATTTTGTGTGCCAGCGCCTCACTTTCTACACTTAATCATGCTTTGCATAAGGTCTGGGGAATTAATACCTGTGGATATTTATTTAAAGACAGACTTGGACCATCTAAATGTCCCCTTACTGTTTTCATAAATTAAGCTTCTATTATTACTGCTGCATATGTATCCATCACGGCCAGTCCCAAAATAACCTGAGCCTAATTATTCTGCCACCAGTGACGGATGTTCGCTGTGAAGAAAACCTTTTCTACAAGCTATAATCCTGTTGTACTATCTAAACCACAATGTTTGGAGGAGGGAGTAGAGACACTACAATGAGCTTGGAAAAGGACTCTTTTCTTGATGGTAGCTGTTTATAGCAACTACACTACCTGAACTTTTCCCAACTAGCTAGTTAATATAGTAGAAAGTTTAGAACATTTAGTTTGCTATTACCCTCAGGATGTAGATCCAAACAAAGCTGCAATTTTTATGTGGAGGGGTCCAAATATCCCAAAAGGACAAATCGGTAACACAAAACATTACTCAGGTTGGAAATAATGCATTAATGCGTAGGCTACAATTACTGATCTACAGAAATAACGGTGCTGTTAACAGAAATTTGTTTCTAAAACTGTTAGAATTAAAGATAGAAAACCAACACAGTGTTGCATTGCTGACTTCAATAGAATATAGCTTTTGATGCCTTGCATACTTTAATTCCAGCCCACACAAAGAATGCAAAAAAGAGGTGTTCAAAGAACTGCACAGTGCCAGACCTCCTGGCATCCACATCTCGCCCGAGTATTTGAAACACAAGAACATCTTGTAAATATAAATCATCACATAACTCTAATTTCACTCGGTGACAAAGCCTACTTTATTGTCTGCAACATCACAGCCATTTGCCAGCCCAGTGAAACAGAAAGAAGCTGATCTCTAACTACAAGAAGGAACATGCCTTTCAAGTCAAATGTAAGTCTTACTTGTGAGAAAGTCATCAGATATGGCACAAGCCTAAAGAATTCCACCGATAACCTTCACACTGTAATGCCCCTGAATAAATGTCAAATACTATCTGCTGTTAGCTCAGTGAAACCATTGCATTCAATCTGTCCAAATGGAAGTGAAGAGCGGTGAGAAATAAATCCTTAAATCACACTGCGTCAAGTTTCTAAAAAACAGACAAGACAAAACATTGGTAAATTCTTTCATGTTCAGTGGATCCAGCAGAGGAAGTGTATAAATGGTATAAATTGTACTGCAGTCTGTGTGCAAAAAAACCCCCAAAAAATAAAAATGTCAGTTTGCTATTGGCTTCCTATGTCTGTGTAAAAACAACCACAATAAAAGAGAGAGAAATAAAAGCTATGCTGTTATTCATATATACATGTAACCACTCACTCAAGGACACACACTTGCATCAGGTCTTTGAATATTCAAATAATGCAAGCTTCACTTGTCTCTTTCTTCCTATGAAAGACTCCAGTAGCTTATAATCAATCCAAAGTAATACTTCTGCTTTTATAAGAGCCAGAGTCATTAATGTGTTTAAGGTAATGTATAGGGACTGGAGATCAAATCATAGAGGTCTGCCCTTTGGGTTGATAGTACAATTTTGATTGATGTAGTCCTTTTACATTCAGGTGATGGGAGTCAAATGGCTTTTATATAAATGTGCATACATCCCCAGTCCCCCATACATACACATCCTTGCAATATCCTTCGCTCTGATAGTTTAGACATTCACAAATTGCAGCTGAGTTAATTCAGTTTGGTTGCTTCCAATGCAACCACCCAAAGAGATTCTCTGTTTTCAGTTTTTGAGCTTCACCATACTTGTTGCTTTGAGGTCCAACTTTCAGACAGTACATGCACTGAAGTGGAAATCTTGTAATTGTTTTTGAGATATTAACTTTCTGTTATACTCTCCCATCTTATCAAATTTCTATGTAAAAAAAAAAATAAAAAATTCAAACAATTATTTCAATGTTGATTTAATCGATTGACAAAACCTTATATGGACCTACATGTAAAATTACAAATCCCAGAAAACATTCACGTTGTCATTGGATGATGACTTTAGCTTAAACAAACTTTAATGCATTGTAATGTTTTGTCATCCCCACTATAATGTACAAAAAACTTTTACTTCTGTTTTCTTTGACTTTTCAATTTGTGTTGAATAAATTTGATAAAGGTCAAGCGCTTGTAGGTAAGAAATGACCCAAGACTTTGGAATGAATATACAGTGCGTACCAACTAAACAAGCAATCCATAATTCCAATATTGATTTAAATGTAGAGTCCACCTCAGGTGGTAGAATGTTGCTTCAGAAGGGCTACACACATATCACCTATACTCACATAAACCCATATAAACGTAGATGTTGTTAAGGAGTGCATTTGATACTCAGCAGGGGAGATATAAAGGGAGTTGATGAGATAAAGGTCTCAGGTGTAGTAGTACTGCACCACTTCGCTCCTTGCTAACCCACATTGCTTTAACTTTTTAACAGTATTGTGTCACAGTGGATTCTGGACCTAAGGTGGGGGGTTTCTCTCAAACACGGCCTTGTGCTTCTCATTAAACAGTATAACCTTTGGTTTAAAATGATAACCTTCAGGTTTGTACACTACTATGTACTAAGAGTGAAAAATCTGTTTGGTGAGTTAGCATTCATAGTCACCAAAAAACACATACCTGACAGATTTCTTTAGCATTTTAAACAAACAACTGGGCTGTGTTTGGTTTATATGCCATTCTTGTTTTCCCCATGCTCATGTATTATATTCTTTATGAACGTAATGGAAGTAAATGGTAATATTTTTTTAATGTTTGTACCCAGCAGGGTTTTAATAGTTTTGCAATTTTCATTAGTTTTTATTTTTATTTAGTTTTGGCTTCAGATTTTCAATTTTTTATCAATTTTAATTAGTTTTTACCATTTGTTTGCTAGTTTAGTTAGGTTTTATTTTATTTTTTTTGAAAACCCTTAGTTTCAATTTAGTTTTGATTAGTTTCACTTGTAGTTTTAGTTGTGTTTGCAATAATTAAGTGTAACAAAATGGTGATGTTCCTACGAATTGACCAATGAGCAGCCATCGGCTCACTGTTGGAAGCACTGCATTAAAGTTTTTTGTGCAGTTGTTTTGGGATGCATCATGCTGCCTTGCCTGGGGATAGCTTCTGTTTTCTGGGGGATGAGGGTTGAGTGTGCTCCCTTACCTTCTCAAGGTAAGCTAGGTTAGCCTTCATGTGCGAGTTTTTCAAGTGCACTTTAAGGTTTCTGGGACTTTTTTCCCTTTAGAAATGTCCCGCATTATTTGTATCTTTCCACTGTGAGACACTTGCTTTATCTAAAACACAATCTGAAATTGGACTCTGGCATTTCTCCCGACTTTTGCTGCAGCACAGACGACTCGACTAATGTACTTACTATCTGCTGGCATAATGAGACACAGCAAGAAAAAAACCTGGAAACTAAACTTCATTTTCACCCTTGACTATTGTATGACACACACACATCAATGAAAATTAAACACATTTTCGCTATAAATTAAGTTAATTTTAGTTAGTTTTGTGAACACTCATTACAGTTTTAGTTAGTTTTCCTTTTTTTGCAAAGTCTTGTTTTTACTTTTATTTTCGTTAACGAAAAGTTTTTTCACTTCTAGTTTTCGTTATTTCGTTAGTTTTCGTTAACAATAATAACCTTGGTATTCAGGGCTGGACTGGGACAAAAAATGGCCCAGGCATTTTGACGAGAGACCAGCCCACCAGGTATTATA
>NW_024582522.1:1433881-1434900 GCF_018398535.1 Haplochromis burtoni | reverse complement strand
AAAAAAAAAAAAAAAAAAGATTCCTGGAGTCAGTTACCATGAGAGAGAAAATTATCATGTATATTATGTAGCTACTTATCAATAAAGTATAACATACATGGGTTTGACATGCACTTCAGTATGTTTTGCTCTTCAGAATTGGAAATATATATGATGTTCTTATAGCTGAAAAATCACTTTAGCCACATTTTTAGCGTCATGGATCTGGTTCTTCAGTTTTAGTTAATGCCGTTCCCTCAAATGTATTTTTCTTGTGACATATGTGGAGAGCACATCTGCTGCTTCATTGTTGCTGCTGTGTTACATTTGCTGCACAGCTGGTATTGACAGTGGGAACTGGTTTGTGTTTGCAGACCTAAAGGTTGCTTATTCTTCCATGAACACATGTTCTTCCACTCAGCTTTCATCTTGTAGGTGTAAAGGTTAAAGGTATGACTTTTAGAAGTTTGGGAGTCTACTTTTTCTTTTGGCTATTTAGGTCAAAGCGACCTTTTACCCACTTAAAAGCATTTCAGCCCCCCCTACCATTTGATTCCTAGCTGATTAATCCCCATTTTGACAGCAGGGACTGGAGAAAATATAGCAAAAGCTGTCGTAGAAAATCATTTGTCTTTGCAGACAAACAATGGATTGTTAAAATCTGTTCTCGCCACAGCATGGAGATGGCATTCTGCAATTGCAACATAACTCAACAGGCAACTGGCAAAAACATATCCATTAATTTTTTGTTTGGTCAACAAAAGAACATCCTCTTGTAGATCCTGCTCAAAGTGATGCACATGATTTAGTGGAAGAATAACAGAGGACCTGTCAAGCCAATTCAGCTGGTTTCAGACAACATAGCATAGTGCATGAATGCAGATTAATGCAAGTAAACAGCTGGATACCTATAGTCTAGAACCCACCAGTAGCAGTTTTTGATGAGACATTGGGAGACAGCATTCAGAGGTGGAGCCAGACATTTGAAACACCCGGGGCTTAGCCCTAAAGGGTAGTATGCATGTGGGATTTTTTTTTTT